>NC_060177.1:14638104-14643104 GCF_021184085.1 Oncorhynchus gorbuscha | reverse complement strand
AAAACGCTGCATCTGCAGGTGTGTTTTTCTCCGGTTGCCTACTGACTGCCCACTCACTATCCATCCCGCTGCAGTTTCCCCGGTATCAGTAACACAAGGCATTGATTTTACGGTAAAGTCACTTTGTAAAAGGAGTGAGTAACTGTGGGCCGCGCTATCACTGTATTACACGGGTATGGTCCACATAACAAGATGAACATTGATTCAGCATTACGGATGATCGATAATGAAATAAGTAACTTCAGGGCCGAATTAAAATGCAAGCTAGTCTTCACGCTGCCATGCCAAGTCAGGAGTGACAGCGAGAGGAAAGTAAAGAAAGAGAGAGAGAGAGGACAGAGTGGGAGGGGCTAAAGAGAACTAGATCCTTATCAGGAAGGACTCTGGTACATAGGAGGATGCTCAATCAATTTAGGGATTATTATCACTGAATAGAGTAGTGCTTGTCATGATTGTCATATGGGGTATTTGTATGTATATCTATAATCTGTCCTTCTTTTGAGTAAGGTTTGTGATGGATTAAAATGTAGGCCTGACACTTGATTTAATAACTTGACCGCATGACCAAAATATAACCCACGTTATTAAATTATAACGACAATGATAATATCTGCTCCACCCATGGACTAAACTGTAATACTGTAATAAATACTTACCCTGCTTAATATAGGCCTACATTCTCTTATGCTGAATAACTGTGAAAAAGGATGGTCAGGCTGATTGACCTGCCACTCAGAGAGAAAATGATATGCCAATGTGGTACAGTCACCAGGCTGATTCAAAGCTACATTGCTACGTAGGTTTATGTTTATTTTTACTCGGTCTGTCCCTAATCCAAAGGTAGACTAATTCAGGGTTTTCCCATGTCTACAGCCAAACATTTACTAGAGGTCATTCCTTGGCATATCTGAGCCAGGTCCAACACAAACACGTCCTCTCCTCCTCCTCAGCTCCTCAGGGCTGAAGACAGAGGACCAACCTGAAGACACATGAAAAGGGTCACTCACCAACAGGTATCCCCTGGAAATATTCCATCAATCCCATTGTTATTTGGTTCCATTTGGTTCCACAGCGAAGTGATGAGGTGGATGAATGAAGTGATGAGGTGACGTCTCTGGATAAAGATCTCCACCTGAGTAGTAGCCTCAAGATGCCTCCAGCATTCTGCCCTAACCTGCGTATCCTGAATACGACCCCGGTATGCTATAGTCCAGTCATATCAACATGATCTCTTAAACTCACTGCTATATTTCCAAGCTGGTCATATACACATTCCATAGTCCCCTCTCTGTGTCCCTATTATGGGACTTCTTGGTCCGTCCATCAGATGAAACCGGCAGTCAGTGCCCTTTCATGGCCCCTCGACTGGGTGCTGCGGCCAGACTAATATCAGATTGCCCCTGTTAACAGCTCGGGTCTACTGAGCCAGACAAAGCCTCATCTCTTTCCAGCTGTTGTTGCTGGTCTGGGGCTGGAGGCTGGGCTGGAGGAGCAGCAGCTGTACCAACATGGTGGAGAGGACGGCTTCATGTGCCAGGTGCCCTGGACACTGCAGGAGGTGGCTGGAGGGGTCTACTACACAGTCTTGAGTGACTGTCTCTTGTAATGAACCTTATAAGGGAAATCTGCAGTTCAAACAATACCAAAGTGGTCCCCTTGACAATGATTTGGTAAATAAATAGCTGAGGGATGGGGCTGGAGAAATGTAACCTCTCTCAAATTCATAGACAGAGCTATGGATGCAAGGGCTGACCATCAATGATATCAACATTTTAGTTTTTACCATGTTTTCAGGCTATCAGCTTATATGTTGGGTTCTGATGGAGTAAGACAATTGAACAGAGCTCATGAGGCATTTAGAAGTTGTTCCAGAATCAATAGGTATCATACATACATTTCTTTTGATGTAGCAATCACAGATTGCCCCGTTAAATCATGCTGTCAAACTCACCTACGTCTGCCTGTCACAATCTCTGACATGGAAACATGATGTCACAATCTCTGACATGGAAACATGATGTCACAATCTCTGACATGGAAACATGATGTCACAATCTCTGACATGGAAACATGATGTCACAATCTCTGACATGGAAACATGATGTCACAATCTGTGACATGGAAACATGATGTCACAATCTCTGACATGGAAACATGATGTCACAATCTTTGACATAGAAACAT
Organism: Oncorhynchus gorbuscha; assembly: GCF_021184085.1. Classification (NCBI taxonomy): domain Eukaryota; kingdom Metazoa; phylum Chordata; class Actinopteri; order Salmoniformes; family Salmonidae; genus Oncorhynchus; species Oncorhynchus gorbuscha. Next base: position 14,640,920 of record NC_060177.1, on the reverse strand, counting down.
GAAGAACACATTCAAATAGGAGGACACACAAAGTAAGCATTTACATTTCTTTAGCTTACTTTAGTGTTCATTCTTAAACATGTTCACTTACTAGTTATAGTTTTACTCAACAAATGCATGAATGGAAGAGTAAATAGTTTGGAATGACAATTGAAATGGCCCAGCAGTTCTGTTATGGTGCTGGATCTGTAGGCCCAGCAGTTCTGTTATGGTGCCGGGTCAGTAGGCCCTCACTGTAAGCCTAAGCCTAGTAGTTCTGTTGTGGTTCTCGGTCTGTGTAGACCTGTTAATTCTGTTATGGTTCTGGATCTGTGTAGACCTATTACAGATGTAGAATCTTATTTTGAGCCAGTTTGCTTCAACGGGAAAATAATCCTGCAGCAATAGGAAATGTGAATTATTATGTGGATTGTAATTCATCGACATTTTTGTAGGGGTTGATACATTTGTCGTTGGGGCAAATCAAGTCTGGAACTTCAGAAGCCTTTTAATACTCAAATACACTACAAGTTTGCATCCCCTGCTGTGCAGAAAAATGCTTAGCAACAAAAGAGTGATCAAATGAAGATCCTACATCTGAAATGATGTTGTGGTTGTGGGGCTGTGTAGACCTATTAGTTATGCTATGGTTCTGGGTGTGTCTGCAGGCCAAACAGTTCTGTTATGATTATGTAGGCCTAGCAGTTGTGCTATGGTAGGCCTAGCTAGTCGATGTTGTCCGTGTTATTGAGTTTCTCAGCATGCCGACAGAGTGAGGTCAGAGAAGACTTTACCACCACCACTTAAACCTCAGCAGGCAGCTTTGAGAAGGATGTACTCACCTAGAATACATGACCTTATTAATGAACAAGATGATACCAAGCAGCGAATGATAAAGTGTGTATGTGTACGCGTGTGTGTACAACTGTACACGCATGATTATCTGAAATACAGAAATAGGCCATGACATTATTATGATGACAACAAAGATGGTAGGCTTATGAATGGAAGCAATAACAGGCTCTTGCTATAAAAAGTGAAATGACAACATACCACCCAGACTATATTTATATTATCCACGTAAACAAAGCTAATTGGGCATAGCTAACACTGTTTAGATCATAACAAGGAAGCAAAGCATCAGTGACATTTTATCAGATTGGCCCATTCAGCAGCCGTAGCATAGCCAGTCAGGTTACCCGTGATACAAGTCATTATTTGACGTCCATTCATGTCTGAGGATGTTGGGAGATGATGTGGAAACTGTCCACTAGGGGCAATGTTGAGCGTTGTTATCATCTGCCTCTGGTGCCAAAGCTTGCATTTTCGAATCCAGCAAAAAAGCTTGTTTTTGAGATTTTAGTTTTAAGCCTATCCCAAACCTTAACCCTTACCTTAACCTTTCAGAGTTAATACCCAACCTTAGGATTTCGGAGTTAACGCCTAAAGATAACCCTAACCTTAAAAATGAGGGGTTAAGAGGTTATTTTAACTTTAAATTTGACATTTGTAACCACTTCGAAATTTGATGCATGGACGAACTTCTAATTCTGAAGTGAGACTGTGAGAGCTAGTTGCAGCACAGCATGCTGGTTTTCGCTCAGACACATCACTTTTGTTTGCAGCCAACAGTAATTGTTTTTAGATTTAGATTTTGCAGTTGACTTTGAAATAGAGCAAATGTTAACACCCCCTCCCTGTGTTTATATGATATGTGTGTGTGTGTGTGTCTGCGTGTGTGTGCTTGTGCATATATGTGTACTCTACATGTGTGTGTGTGTGTGTGTGTGTGTGTGTGTGTGTGTGTGTGTGTGTGTGTGTGTGCTCAAACTGCATGTCTGTTGTTGTACAACAAGCACTGGAGCAAGACTGGGCCCAGCTGTCAGGTCAGCGCAGTCACAACCAATAATGATTACATTCTCCCAGCTCCTTAATACAAGCTCCATAACTGATGCACTGAATATGGAGGGAGAAATGCCCCTTTTACAGAACAATACAGCCTCATCATCACCGTCCCCGCCCCTCTCTTATCTGCCTCTGAGGGCCCCCAGACCACTTCACGGCCCCGTGCGAACGGCTGCTAATCTTTGTGTTTCTGTCAGATTCTCCCAATGAGCAGACACTCGCTCCCCTAGCTGTCCCCAGCCTACCAGGGAATTCATCCATCGCCTCTGGTGGTGCTAGATTGTATGGCCCAATCAATACTTATGGGGTTGAGAATTCATAAGGCAGAAAAAGAGGAGTAACTTGCTCTTTCAATGACAGATTTGATAGTGTCGTTGACGTAAATTATGGTCCAAATAGCAAAAAAACAAACAAACAGAAAAAGCGTGGTCTTCATCAGTTCAGAGTTCACTAGTAGACGTCATCACAAACCTTCCTGGGCACATTAGCAGCCTTTAAATGAAACACTATGCACATGGCTCATCGGGATCATTTGAGGGGATTGAAACGTTAAACGGTAGCCATCAGAGTATATATTAGAGAGGCCGTCCAGCCTGTCAAGTCAACCCTGACTTCCCTTCCCACAGACCCCTAATGAAATGACTCTCTCTGCCAGTCAGCCCAGTACATAGGATTAGGAACACAGGCAGGAGAGTGTATATTCATGTATATATATATATATATACATTATTATATATGGGAAAAGTGTCTGCATGCTATTCCCCAGGTCCCTTTAAGCCTGCCTGACCGGCAGAGCAGTCAGGCCCCGTGTGGGACAGCAGAAGAGGGAAATCACTTATGCTCTTAGCATCAGACAATAAATCCTCAAGTTATTTGCCACCATGTTTAATTAAATATTTGGAGAAGAAAACCCTGTGATTGATTTGCCTACG
>NC_060177.1:14603104-14633104 GCF_021184085.1 Oncorhynchus gorbuscha | reverse complement strand
CTAGCTCCACGTTAACTCACTGGGCAGAGTGGGCCTGTCCTCCACTGTTTTTGTGTGCGTACACGCGTGTGTTTGACGACCCTGAAGTTCAACATCACATCCCCCTGCCATCCTCTAGTTCCTGACAATACATCCCAGATCTCAGGGATTGCCTCTGTGTACTCTGGCTGGTTGGACTTAAATGACTTGTTGTATTATTGATGACTTCATATGTGGTTACGTTATCGCTGTCTAGAGATGCAGGAAATGTCATTATCTTGTGATGTGAGGAGCTTTTTGAAGGCAAACTTCAGTCTGATTATTCCTTCCATATTTACTATGCCAGGAAATAATCTAGGTAACACACTTCCACTATTTTCATTGTTGTTAGCTATATGCATAACTAGCTCTATACCAATTGAACATGGTAAATGGTATTAATTGCATAAAATGTATGAAATTCAAAATATTTTCAGCTTTACCTCCAATCTAATTTACATTTCCACATGCACTCGCCAAAACCTTGGTATTTTATTGCAGTCTCTGGACCACCATGTGCGGTTGGATAAATAACAAATACAGAGGTCAAAGATCATTGTCAATTAGTACCTACCCAGATGAGCAATTACCAGTCACCAGTGGGGATGGAGATTGCACCATTTTTCATCAGCCAGCCTTGCTTTCAGACGCCACTGTGCTTTACATGCATGTCAGAGTCAGAAGCATGCAGCAGTGGGGTATTGTAGTAGAGGCTGTTGGAGATGATTAGACTGTGTTCTTAGTTGCCATATTAAAGACAAACAGCTGAGGCCTGATTCGGCACATGAATACATATTTGGCTACACATAGTATTTCCATACAGGGCCCTTTTTCATTGTCATCTTGAAAGGCAATTGTGTGTAAGGGTGTGTGAGAGTGTGAATGCATGTGTGTGTTTCTGTGTGTATCGTAAATGGTAGAGGTTCAAAAGGCCAGCCAAAAGGCTGTCTATTCACTCCCGCCTATCAATGCAGTTGTATGAGATTTATCAATGTATCAGATTTGAACAATGCATCAGACATTCAGACAGCTTTTCCTACCAGTTCTGATTTAGTCATCATTGGCATATTTATTTCGGTTGACTTCCGTCCCCACTCTACCTCATATGTCATTCTGATTTGTGCCTCAGTGCTTACATTATAACAGGACCAGCTCCCACAATGCATTGCAGGAGTGTACATACATAGAGTATACAGAAGAGAGTTGTATGCAGAGTCAGACATAGCTTTCCTGTTGTGATTTTCTCTTTCTCTTTTTCCTTCTTGGCAGTGTTAGTCGTGTCCCCAGTCAAACCCTGGCTGACGAGTGTAGTGTAGGGTGTGTAGCGCACACACACACACACACACACACACACACACACACACACACACACACACACACACACACACACACACACACACACACACACACACACACACACACACACACACACACACACACACACACACACACACACACACACACACACACACACACACACACACACACACACACACACACACACACACACACACACACATTGAGGGCTGATGGCTGTCTGTGGCTGGGACCCGGGACAGTGTAGAGACCAAGGAGATGGGACAGGAGAAAGGCCTTCTAAATCAGCCAGCAATCCAAAGGCCTCCCATAAATCCTCCAAATGGGCTGGGGTGGGGGACGTAAAGCACACCTGCAAGACTTATGTAAGTCTTATTAAACCATAAATTGCTAACACCAGCCCCTTGCTGGAGCTGTTCCCCGCTAGAATAAATCTCAGAGTGCACTTGATGTGATGAGAGAGGGAGAGAGACAGATAGAGGGGGAGAGACAGATAGAGGGAGAGAGACAGATAGAGGGAGAGAGACAGATAGAGGGAGAGAGACAGATAGAGGGAGAGAGACAGATAGAGGGAGAGAGACAGGGAGAGAGAGAGAGTGGGAGAGAGACAGATAGAGGGAGAGAGACAGATAGAGGGAGAGAGACAGGGAGAGAGAGAGAGTGGGAGAGAGACAGATAGAGAGAGGGAGAGAGACAGGGAGAGAGCGAGAGAGTGGGAGAGAGACAGATAGAGGGAGATTGACAGATATAGGGAGAGAGACAGATAGAGGGAGAGACAGAGACAGAGAGAGTGGGAGAGAAGAAGGAAAAAGGATTGTGAAGGTTATGACAGCGTAGTGTAGCAGTTTGATGGTATGCAGACAGTAATAGTCTTTGATTGTGGCTAACAGCTTAACACCTTCACCAGCTGCCTGAGGAGATGGCTGGGGATGGGGGAGAGGAGGGAGATGAGGGAGAGGGAAGACGGGAGGATGAGGACCAGGTCCAAGTCGTTCATGCTCACCAGACTGTTAGTGGTTCCATAATGTATTATATATCACCTTCCTCCTCAATGTTTACCTCCCCTGGCTCTGGCCCGCCCCTGCCCCCTCCCCTGGCTCTGGCCCGCCCCTGCCCCCTCCCCTGGCTCTGGCCCGCCCCTGCCCCCTCCCCTATCTCTGGCCCGCCCCTGCCCCCTCCTCTGGCTCTGGCCCCGCCCCTGCCCCCTCTTCTGGCTCTGGCCCCGCCACTGCCCCCTCCCCTGGCTCTGGCCCCGCCCCTGCCCCCTCCTCTGGCTCTGGCTCCGCCCCTTCCCCCTCCCCTGGCTCTGGCCCCGCCCCTGCCCCCTCCCTTGGCTCTGGCCCTGCCTCTGGCCCTGCCATCACATTATGTGTCCTAGTAACAGGGTCGGAGACTGTGTGTGGTGTGTGTGCCTGTGTGTAACACCGCCATGTTTGTCAGGGTAAAAGCCTGAGTTCCAGCGCTCCTGTGCCTTGCCTGGTGAGTTCCCGTCCCCACACACCCACGCTCTCCTCTCCTCCCTCCTCTCCTCTGCCTCTGAGGGGCCGGGGCCCCTGAATTAAACATCAAAGCACACAGGAGCGCCCGCATCAACTGCCATAAAACACACACACCGCACAGGGAGGGAGGCGGAGGGAGGATATTCATATGGGAAGAGCAGGTCAGCAGATTGCTCATACACACACTTTCAAAGCAGATTCATTTGTTCACAAAATGGGCGAAGTTGAGAGCGAGGTTACTGATTTCCGCATGCCATCTGTTTTCTCCCAGGCTTTGGCTAGCTTTCTACTGGCACTCCTGCCACTCCCATATCGTGTCTCTGTTCAGGTAGACTGAGAGGACAGTACACATAGCTTTCTACTGGCAGTCCTGTCACTCCCATATAGTGTCTCTGTTCAGGTAGACTGAGAGGACAGTACACATAGCTTTCTACTGGCAGTCCTGCCACTCCCATATAGTGTCTCTGTTCAGGTAGACTGAGAGGACAGTACACATAGCTTTCTACTGGCAGTCCTGTCACTCCCATATAGTGTCTCTGTTCAGGTAGACTGAGTGGACAGTACACATAGCTTTCTACTGGCAGTCCTGCCACTCCCATATAGTGTCTCTGTTCAGGTAGACTGAGAGGACAGTACACATAGCTTTCTACTGGCAGTCCTGCCACTCCCATATAGTGTCTCTGTTCAGGTAGACTGAGAGGACAGTACACATAGCTTTCTACTGGCAGTCCTGTCACTCCCATATAGTGTCTCTGTTCAGGTAGACTGAGGACAGTACACATAGCTTTCTACTGGCAGTCCTGTCACTCCCATATAGTGTCTCTGTTCAGGTAGACTGAGAGGACAGTACACATAGCTTTCTACCACTCCCATATAGTGTCTCTGTTCTGTTAGACAGGTAGACTGAGACTGGCAGTCCTGCCACTCCCATATAGTGTCTCTGTTCAGGTAGACTGAGAGGACAGCAGCTTTCTACTGGCAGTCCACTCCCATATAGTGTCTCTGTTCAGGTAGACTGAGAGGACAGTACACATAGCTTTCTACTGGCAGTCCTGCCACTCCCATATAGTGTCTCTGTTCAGGTAGACTGAGTGGACAGTACACATAGCTTTCTACTGGCAGTCCTGCCACTCCCATATAGTGTCTCTGTTCAGGTAGACTGAGAGGACATTACATTCCAGCAGGTAGAATACAGACACATAGTTTTTGCCTTTTTACCAAGACTGTGTTTTCATTAATTATATAGGGACTCTTCAGTTAAAATACGAACAATAACTAGTTCCAATTGTTGAATATGATTGATGCCTGGGCTGCCATGGTTCATGATGGTAGATTTGGTTGTTGGGCCACCATCAGGGTTTTGTGACTCCCACTCTTCCTGGGCTAAAATCACTGTGTATCTCCATGTGGAGGTACGTGATGTGGGGAAATACAGAACGTCGGAAGATGACGTCAGTTTTCTCGTCACAAATAGACGTTTGTCCAAGAAATGACGTGAGACTGTGATATCTGGTTGTTCAAACATCCAGCTAATGGTACAGCTGCTGCTGTGTATTTCACACACACACACACACACACGCACGCACGCGCGCACGCGCACACACACACACACACACACACACACACACACACACACACACACACACACACACACACACACACACACACACACACACACACACACACACACACACACACGCACGCACGCACGCACGCACGCACGCACGCACGCACGCACGCACGCACGCACACACACACACACGCACGTGTCCCTTTCTGTTTGCGCTTGTGAATGGCACATGTGACTGAGCCAATTAGCAAGTTGACGGTAAACAGTCTTTTTGAGGCAATGTAGCTGAGTTGTTATATTTGAAGTAGAGACTATGCATGCTGCTGTGGCATTAGGGCAGATTGAGGATGTTTATGCCGTGTGTCTGCGCTCCGCCTATGTGGCGTATACACACAGCTTTGGGTTATAAAAGGGCTTTTTGTTACCTTTCTGTGAGTCAGTGTCACAGGCATGTCAGTCTCAGGGTTAGTGCAGAGCAGCAGCAGCAGGGGGGGGTGCACATTGATCTTCCTGTAGAGTACAGATACCGTCATTTAACTTACTACTGAGGTATTTTTGGGGAGAGATACTGCTGGGGAGAGGTTCTGTTGAGAAGAGATACTGCTGGGGAGAGGTTCTGTTGAGAAGAGATACTGCTGGGGAGAGGGAATGGTGGGGAGAGGTTCTGTTGGAGAGAGATACTACTGGGGAGAGGTTCTGTTGAGAAGAGATACTGCTGGGGAGAGGTTCTGTTGAGAGGGGATACTGCTGGGGAGAGGGAATGGTGGGGAGAGGTTCTGTTGGGGAGAGATACTACTGGGGAGAGGTTCTGTTGAGAAGAGATACTGCTGGGGAGAGGTAATGGTGAGGAGAGGTACTGCTGGAGATAGGTACCGCCAGGGAGAAATACTGCTGGGCAGAGATACTGCTGGGGAGAGATACTGCTGGGGAGAGGTACTGTTGGGGAGATATACTGCTGGGGAGAGGTAAAGTTGGGGAGATATACTGCTGGGGAGAGGTACTGCTGGGGAGATATACTGCTGGGGAGAGGTACTGCTGGGGAGATATACTGCTGGGGAGAGGTACTGCTGGGGAGATATACTGCTGGGGAGAGGTACTGCTGGGGAGATATACTGCAGAGGAGAGGTACTGCTGGGGAGATATACTGCTGGGGAGAGGTACTGCTGGGGAGATATACTGCTGGGGAGAGGTACTGCTGGGGAGATATACTGCTGGTGAGAGGTACTCCTGGGGAGATATACTGCTGGGTGGAGGTACTACTGGGGAGATATACTGCTGGGTAGAGGTACTGCTGGGGAGATATACTGCTGAGGAGAGGTACTGCTGGGGAGATATACTGCTGGGGAGAGGTACTGCTGGGGAGATATACTGCTGGGGAGAGGTACTGCTGGGGAGATATACTGCTGGGGAGAGGTACTGCTAGGGAGATATACTGCTGGGGAGAGGTACTGCTGGGGAGAGGTTATGTGTGCTGCCCTTGAAAATAGCCCAGAAAATATTGATATATTTTGTGCATTCTAATTAGTTGGGAATATGGACAGGAGCATGCTGTCTTGTAATTGGTTAACATTTTCTTCACTAACGTCATGGCTCTTACCTTATTCATAATAAATACTGTCTATCTATAATCATTGAATGATATAATCACAAGATAATAATCAGATAATGATTCAGTCTAGCAGATGGACGGAGGTGAGATGAAGAGGTGCATCCTCTTTGGGTCCTCATTCTTCAATTAAACTCACTTAGTAGGTGTAAAAAGGTCTCATTCATTTCAGTGACACCCAGACTTCCAAACATACTCCTCTACACAGTGCAGAAATGTAGAGGTGCTCATACATCTCTATTTCACTGTGATATTTATCTTTGTCGAGAGGCAAAATGATCTTCTAATGTGTGTTAGAAGCAGAAACAATGGACAGCAGTCATGTGTGGTGGTGGTGGTGTGGTTCTATGACGGGGAGATCACTCTTGTTTTTATCCAATCTCTGTTTAGAGATAATCACTGGTTGTCCCAAACACCTGCGCTTCGATTGGCCTGACCTGCCGCCCAAATGAGCGCAATTAATGACAATTACCCCCTAGGTGTCAACACAGAGACATTAACGAATAGGAAACTAGGGATGCGTCCCAAATGGTATCCTATCCCCTATATAATGAACCACTTTTGACTAAAGCCCTTTCAAAAGTAGTGCACTATATAGGGAATAGGGTGCCATTTGGGACGCAACCCAGGCCATCAGGATAGACCAGGCATTTGTCCTCCAAGTAAATATGTAATGATTACTTCTGTAAAGCAGCATGGTTGGAGTAGGTTGTTGAGGCGATGCTCACTACCAAGGCAATCTATTTGTGTTTGCCTCAGCTCTATGGTGGCTGGTTAAGCAAGCTGGACAAAGCAGAATAGATGGACTTGAGTCTCTGGTGCAGCCAGGCTAGGTGGAGGGGAGCAGTAAACTAGACCAGAGGTGTGTGAATGGGATTTCTCATCAGATGATAATCAGAGTGGATGCAATGGTTAAAAAAGTAAGACAAATTTTTGCTAAATAAAAAGGAAAGGGTAACACAATAAAAACAATGACAAGGCTAAATAGGAGGAGTACCAGTACTGAGTCAATGTGCAGGGGTACGAGGTAGTTGAGGTAAATGAGTACTGAGTCAATGTGCAGGGGTACGAGGTAGTTGAGGTAAATGAGTACTGAGTCAATGTGCAGGGGTACGAGGTAGTTGAGGTAAATGAGTACTGAGTCAATGTGCAGGGGTACGAGGTAGTTGAGGTAAATGAGTACTGAGTCAATGTGCAGGGGTACGAGGTAGTTGAGGTAAATGAGTACTGAGTCAATGTGCAGGGGTACGAGGTAGTTGAGGTAAATGAGTACTGAGTCAATGTGCAGGGGTACGAGGTAGTTGAGGTAAATGAGTACTGAGTCAATGTGCAGGGGTACGAGGTAGTTGAGGTAAATGAGTACTGAGTCAATGTGCAGGGGTACGAGGTAGTTGAGGTAAATGAGTACTGAGTCAATGTGCAGGGGTACGAGGTAGTTGAGGTAAATGAGTACTGAGTCAATGTGCAGGGGTACGAGGTAGTTGAGGTAATTAAGTACTGAGTCAATGTGCAGGGGTACGAGGTAGTTGAGGTAATTAAGTACTGAGTCAATGTGCAGGGGTACGAGGTAGTTGAGGTAAATGAGTACTGAGTCAATGTGCAGGGGTACGAGGTAGTTGAGGTAAATGAGTACTGAGTCAATGTGCAGGGGTACGAGGTAGTTGAGGTAAATGAGTACTGAGTCAATGTGCAGGGGTACGAGGTAGTTGAGGTAAATGAGTACTGAGTCAATGTGCAGGGGTACGAGGTGGTTGAGGTAAATGAGTACTGAGTCAATGTGCAGGGGTACGAGGTAGTTGAGGTAAATGAGTACTGAGTCAATGTGCAGGGGTACGAGGTAGTTGAGGTAAATGAGTACTGAGTCAATGTGCAGGGGTACGAGGTAGTTGAGGTAAATGAGTACTGAGTCAATGTGCAGGGGTATGAGGTAGTTGAGGTAAATGAGTACTGAGTCAATGTGCAGGGGTACGAGGTAGTTGAGGTAAATGAGTACTGAGTTAATGTGCAGGGGTACGAGGTAGTTGAGGTAAATGAGTACTGAGTCAATGTGCAGGGGTACGAGGTAGTTGAGGTAATTAAGTACTGAGTCAATGTGCAGGGGTACGAGGTAGTTGAGGTAATTAAGTACTGAGTCAATGTGCAGGGGTACGAGGTAGTTGAGGTAATTAAGTACTGAGTCAATGTGCAGGGGTACGAGGTAGTTGAGGTAATTAAGTACTGAGTCAATGTGCAGGGGTACGAGGTAGTTGAGGTAATTAAGTACTGAGCCAATGTGCAGGGGTACGAGGTAGTTGAGGTAATTAAGTACTGAGTCAATGTGCAGGGGTACGAGGTAGTTGAGGTAATTAAGTACTGAGTCAATGTGCAGGGGTACGAGGTAGTTGAGGTAAATGAGTACTGAGTCAATGTGCAGGGGTACGAGGTAGTTGAGGTAAATGAGTACTGAGTTAATGTGCAGGGGTACGAGGTAGTTGAGGTAAATGAGTACTGAGTCAATGTGCAGGGGTACGAGGTAGTTGAGGTAATTAAGTACTGAGTCAATGTGCAGGGGTACGAGGTAGTTGAGGTAATTAAGTACTGAGTCAATGTGCAGGGGTACGAGGTAGTTGAGGTAATTAAGTACTGAGTCAATGTGCAGGGGTACGAGGTAGTTGAGGTAATTAAGTACTGAGTCAATGTGCAGGGGTACGAGGTAGTTGAGGTAATTGAGGTAATACAAGTATTGAAGTAATAGTATGCACTATATTTCAATAGCTATGCAGCTCCATGCTTGAACTATATTCCATATAGTATGTATAATTATTTAACCCTTCGTGGGTAATATATGGAAATGTGTTAACAAATTTTTTACAAATTGCTTCATATTCTTACACATTGTTGTTATTATCACTTAATCCATAATTCATTATGCATAGTAATGTTTATTTGACTGCATGGTGGCAGTACTTACTTGGCAGTTGGAAGCGGCCCTGCATGTAAATAGTGTTGTCTGTAAGGGCAGTGTAGGGCCTGGTTCTGAGCCTGTTTCCCACATGGCAGAACTCTCTCAGGTACAGAACTCTGACCCACTTTTTCCTTCTGTGGGTTTATCCCCCGTTCCCTCTCCATTCCCTCTCACCTAGCATTAGCATAAATGCATTAAAATGTGAATAGGAATTAATTTGGACTTTCCCCTCCATAGGAATTAATGGAAGTTTGTACAGCCTCTCTTCTCTCTCAGACGTCGACAGCGATGGCTCGGTGGCGGGCTCACTCTCTCCTCAACAGTCCATAAATATTAATATTAATACGCCATCACATTTAAAGGTAGCGCTTGGGTAAAGCGTATACAGAATATTATTAGAGATCACGATACGCTTCTCATGAGAAGAACACTTGATGGAGTGCCGTTGTGATCTGTAAAATCCAATCTACAAACAGACACAAAAATAAGTTATTTTCAGAAAGACTTGGAGATTAGGCTGGGTGAATGGCGTCTGTCTAAAGCCATTAGCCTGGTTGGGATTTACACTGCACAGACTTGAGAGAAGGCAGGCAGGCAGAGACCTTCTTCTTCCTCTGGGTGCATCCCAAATGACACCCTATTCCCTATATAGTACACTACTTTTGACCAGGGCCCATAGGGAATAGGGTTCCATTTGGGATGCAGCCTCTACCAGAGTTGGTCCACACGGCTGTATCTACATTATACAGCTCAGCAGATAATCACAGCAGATAACTATTATCATCGTCTCAACGCATCACTTCAGTCTAGTCAGTCACAGAATAAAACCGTTTCAGACTTTTCATAGAAAAATCACCATATTCAGATTCCTTCTCAAGGACTGTAGGTCCCTGCCTGTTGTGTTTGGGCCATTGGATGCCATCAAGCATACTGGGGTTCTCAGATGACAACAACACGTTTAGTTATTCATTCATTGCTTCATTTTTAATGCCAGTCTTTCTTTGTGTCAGATGGTTTACCAATATGTGGCCTGTGGATGTTGTTTTGTTGGCCTTTCTACTCAAGCCTGATTGTTGCATCACTGTATGAATAGGTTTTTATTGTTTTGGTCAGAACTCAGTAGAGCATCTGTCATGCCCTGGTCTTAGTATTTTGTGTTTCCTTTATTATTTTGGTCAGGCCAGGGTGTGACATGGGTTTATTATGTGGTGTGTTTTGTCTTTTAGTAGGTATTGGGATTGTGGCTTAGTAGGGTTATCTAGAAAAGTATATGGTTGCCTGAAGTGGTTCTCAATCAGAGGCAGGTGTTTATCGTTGTCTGTGATTGGGAACCATATTTAGGCAGCCATATTCTTTGAGTGTTTTGTGGGTGATTGTTCCTGTTCCTGTGTTACTTTGCACCACTACAGGCTGTTTTTGTTTTCGTGTTACGGTTTTTGTATTGTTGGTGTTTATTCGTTATTAAACATGTATGAAAATTACCACGCTGCATTTTGGTCCGATCCTTGCTACACCTCTTCGTCAGAGGAGGAGATAGAAGAAAACCGTAACAGCATCAGAGTTGTCTACAGAGCAAGGAGGGGGGTCTGTCAAAAATATTCAGCAGGCTGGGGGGCTCCCTCCACCAAATTATTAGGAAAAATATAAGCACCCAACAAATTATTATTATTACACACACACACACACACACACACACACACACACACACACACACACACACACACACACACACACACACACACACACACACACACACACACACACACACACACACACACACACACACACACACACACAGCCTGCCTGAGGAGTGCTGATCCAGACAGGTCAGAGTGATCAAGGTGAGACATTGTGCTGTTGAGCCCAGTCAGGGAAGTACATTGAAGAGGGAGGCCTGTATAGGTGTGGGTGAGCTGAACGCTGCAGGCAGCAACCCTCTGTGGTTCAGTCAACACTACTGCCTTTAATCTTTGGCACTGCAATCTTTTACTCCACTTGCATTAGTCAATAGACTTTGACTTTGTTCTGGGAGAGAATGCGGGTGTGAGGCTGGAGATGTATGATGTGAAATAAGAAAAGAAAAGTAACAACAGAATAAACAAATCAATTCCCGGGGCAAAGACGCCATGGACAACTTGACGGTATGTCAATACTGTTCACATGCTGAGCGATAATAGGCCCAAGCATGTTTTTATGCCAAGTATTGTGATGCCAAGTATTGTGATTCAGATATATCTCCATTGACAGAAATATAATAGCCTACAGGGAAGGACTGGATTTTGAAATAAAATGTCCACAATGTATTTTGACATTTTCATCAGTCAATGCACAATACTGGCTACTTGAAAAATAAAAAAAGACCTCTGTGCCCTAAGATATGTTAATTCCATGCTTATATAATATAATTGACATCTATATTTAATCATCTGCATTGCAACATGGCTCAAGATAACAGAACAGCAGCATTTAGTATGGCGCAATACAAGTGCCCATCATAGTGCAGCATCTGCTTGTGTGGTTTTGTGCTGCATCGGCGGCCATCTTGTTTTTCCAGTCATTCAGAGCTGAGCTGAGGTTATGTTTGTGCATCGGGTCACTCCTGTAGCGGGTTCATCCGGGTCGCCCAGCTCCCCTCTGTGAGCCCTCATCACCAGGCCAGCCAACGACTCTCTCTGCCACTCGCCCACTCTGCCCGCCGATCGTTTACTCTTCTCCTCTCCTTCACAATCCCTATAAACTCTCGTAATTGCCGCATTAAACTTTAGTTTATTATTTTTCTCCAGGTGCAGGTGTGCGGAGGATATGAGCCTCAGGTTGCATTTACATACAAATTGAAGGTTTTTATTAATCAGGCGGGCAACAGGAATAAAACGGCAACACTCCATCAGCCCTTTAAATACATTTGGTGACATTTTTACCGAGCATTAGCATGATAGGGCAAGCGGAGTATAATGTACCAATGATTGCTTTTCCATTGAAAGCACAAACGCTTTCATTTTTCCTGTCATCTCAAATAAGTGTTAAAGAGGGTTTGGAGGCTATTGTGCGAACGCCGTATGCTGGGGACTTGGGACCGCTGATGGCCATATTAAATAACCATTAGCGCCTGAGCTTAGATCATTGTGGCATCCGCCTCCCTCCTCTCTGAATTTATACTGGGATTTCAAATGAAGGCAAGCTGTGCCCTGCTCTTTCATAAAGTGCTCCAACCCTCTCCATTTTTCCTCAAACAAAATGCATTACAACGGTAATTTTGTGACTGTTAAGATAACTAGCGTTAACAAGCACTTAATTAAATTGTACAATAAATAGCCGTCTGCAGCCTTATCTCTCCTCCAGAGCGACGGCGGTAGGAGGCTCCAATGCTCAGACCGGCTGTTCCCCAGCTCGTTTGCAGATTAATTGCTTTTCTGTCTGGCGAAAGCTGCCTCTTCTGCAGCCAGATCGTAAATAGCCAGATAGGGAGTTTATCAATCAGGAGCTCTACCTCACTGATCTCCTCGTCCACACACTGCCTGCCTGCATATCTGTCTGCATAGGCCTCTCTCTCATCACACACAGAAACACAACACAGGCTGCCATTACCACAGAGCAGTGATTAGTAGAGAGCAGTGTTTTGTTTGTGTGTTGCTGCATTAGCTTATATGAGTGTTTTCTTTACATGTTTGTCCATGGAAGTACCTAACAGAAGGATTGTTTGTACGTTCCTGAATGTTTTCATAACCTGTATTCGGCACTGAATTTATGTCTTGTCTGTATAGGTAGAACTACGTATTTATACATTTTTATGGGTTGGACATTTGTATTTCATTTAAGTGTGTACTGGGTGTGTACAAATGGGCCTAGAGTGTATCACAGGGGTTAATCAAACACAAGCTGAACATAAACCCAGCCGGGGCCTTGTGAGACATGAGAGAAGTGACTGGTAGTATTTACTGTAATAAAAGTTAACAGCGGTCAGTCAAACCCCTCAGGATCACATTACTCCTCAGACATGTGGCTGCATAGAGCTACCTACCTCCTCCTAGGATGCGTCCCAAATGGCACCCTATTCCTTTTATAGTGCACTACTTTTGACCAGGGCCCATTGGGCTGTAGTCAAAAGTAGTACACTATGTAGGGAAAAAGGTGCCATTTGGAATGCAGGCGTCCTTCTAGCTGCTTTATGGACTTTGTCCTCAGAGAGCAACCTGTGTGAAGTTGAACTCGTTGTTTTCAAAAGGGAGAAAAGAAAACACGTAAAAGCAAACTTCCCTGGTTCAGCTGCCCCCTGAAGCTGTCCTTTGCCTGTGTCCCACCCTTAACCCTTCAGGTGATAAATCTGCCCTGAGTTACTGTGTGTGTGTGTGGGGGGGGGGGGTCTGTGGGAAGACCCCCATGCAGGACAACCCCTGTCTGTACCACACAACACATCCTGTTAGTGTCATTAACACAGTCATATTTCATGTCGTGACAACAACACATGTTCACCTACATTTTGTAGTGATTTAGTGAGTCAACATTGATATACTATCTACTTTTTATTAGATGTCAATGCAACATTGATGTACTGTATGTACTGCAATTATCTATGTATGTTTCAATAGAAATAATGAAAACAAGCTATTAGTGTATCTGTCTCAGGATTGTAATAGTTAGTTAACCTAGTTATTTTCCTTTATAGGTTCTAGGATTCGGGGCCACTCCAACACAGAAAGAGAGTCAGAGGTAAGTACAAAATACACGCTATTCACTCTATGACATATCTGCAGTAAGTTCTAGTTATAGAAAGCTGAAATCAATCCTTTCAAAAAGAGTCACAGTGCTCCGTGCTAGAGAACTTTACTCTGTAAAATAAACATTCATTTGCCAGGCAGGTTTAAACAAACATATTCTTGCTCTTGTCACATAGATTTCCCATGACACCGCCACAGTCACTTTGTTTCCACCACTTTGTTTAGGTGTTGAATGACTATGGGAAATTGAAAATGATATTTGTGGAGCTGCTGTGTACGAGTGGCCCAAGGCCCATGAAGGCCCCTCAGTTCAGTAGCTGCAGCCTTTACACTGTGAGAAAGGGTTTTTAGTTGTGTTAGTGGCTAGCTTAATGCTATAGCTGTTGGCTAATGCTAGTGGCAAGCCTAATGCTATAGCTGTTGGGTAATGCTATCAGCTAGCCTAATGCTTTAACTGTTGGGTAATGCTAGTGGCTAGCTAAATGCCATAGCTGTTGGGTAATGCTATCAGCTAGCCTAATGCTGTAGCTGTTGGCTAATGCTAGTGGCTAGGTTAATGGTAAGTCTAAAACCATGGCTAAGGCTAAAGCTAAGGGCTAACCTCCAGGGGTACCCTCCTGGGTCAATGGGTGGACAGGACAGGCCTGGTGGTCTATGTGGCCTGTGGGCTGTCTGGCAGGGAGATCAGAGAGGAGCACCATCCTCCAGAAATGCTACAGTTATCAGACTCACTTTGTCTGGAATGATTTATAATGTGGGAACATGACAAATGTTGTTGTAAGTGAGCCAGCGAGGCGGTTGGCTGGGGGAGGGAGGTCAAGGATGGCTCTGTCAGTTCCAAGCCTAGAAGCTTCACAGAGGGGGGAGAATAACAGAGGGACAGCCCTGGGAGCCCTGATCAGAGGGAGTGGGAGTCCTACGCCCTGCCTGTCGTAAATCAGCAGCCCTACAGGACCCCAGACACCCTGCCATCGGCCCCCAACACATGCTCCTCTCCTCTCTTCTCTTCCACATTCTCCTAGCGTCCACAGGGAGTTGTGCTCTGGGTCATGTTCAGTGGGTGGAAAACACAGTGAAACTGGGACAGAGACTTTTGCTATCTGTTGCAAAACGTTTTGCCATACTGAATACAAACCTGGTCTTTGGAACATTGCTTTTTGGATTGTTTCTCTCTGTTGATATCTTCTTTCCAGATAGATGGCCCTGTATCTGTTCCCTCAGTGAATGACTAGCCATGATACTGTTGCCTCTGATTATTTTCAGAGACAATAAAGCTAAACTCATCCTTTCTCATCGTTACCCTGTGTTGTGACAGTAAGAACGAATAGAATCAATACCAATATCAATAGCAGCTAAGTGGGTCAACAGGGAAACACAATTCATATTTTAAGGCACTCAGAGAGCACTGGAGATTCTGGAAATAGATTAAAATAGAAAACAAAAAAACATTGAAGGATTTATAACAAAAATAGATTTTCCTACTCTGTTATCATCCCAAGAAGAGGAAATTAAGTTGTGAATGGCTCTTATGAAAGTCATTGCTTACACACACACACACACACACACACACACACACACACACACACACACACACACACACACACACCCTCCCGGTCCCCGTCCGCCTGCATCCTACATTGCTGTATGATTTGTGCGTTCATGTTCCTGTATACCCCGGCCTCCACCGACAGTAATTCAACACAGAGTATATTTTACATAAATCATTTGCTGCTCATTGATTTCCAATGCAGGGGAGAAATATGCTGGTCGCTACCTCTGGGTGCTGGGGATGTATCAGGTGCTCAGTTTGCAGTGAAAGTTGTGACAGGCAGAGAACCATATCTCGCGATCACATGTCCCGGCCCTTATTTATGGCTGTTCAGGGGCCCACTCATCAGGGCCACAGGTGTCATTAAGGAACAGCCAGGAGGTAGCACAGGGAACTGGAGACCATTCAGGGGCCATGGAGCTCACTGCTGGCCCTCAGCTTCCAGCCCCCAGCCTGAACTTGCCCTGGCCTGCTTCACTCAGTCCTTAGACCTAACCCCCCCATGTGTGGCTCTTGGATACAGGGACAATAATGTCCACTAGATAAGTTCTAGAGGTCAAATGTCAGTGATTAGAGGTTAGAATCAGTGGCTCTTTGCCTATTTATCACCCTCCACCTCCTGAAGTCTAGTGGCCACTAGTGAAGGAGTGTCTCCTCTAGCCTGTTCTGTCATCAGGTAACATGTTGTTGTCCATTTTGTATTGGTGGCACCTCCTGATGGATCAGTGATCAGACTGTGGATTGGGGTTTTGGGTGTTTGTTGGCACCTCAGAGGAGAAGAGCAGGACTTGATGAGTCCTAATTGGCCTCATTAGCTGCCCTTTTAACGCTATCTGATGGTGTGACTTTATCACACTTAGACCTGGTTAATGCTGTGTGTGTTGTTGAATAGAAGTGTTATCTGTACTCACCCTAGGTGTGGCGGTGGTTCCCTGATCAATAGGGATAAAGCCCACTGGAGAGAGGATCACTCTCACACCATTCATAATGCTCTTCTGTTCTTCATTCACACTTCATAAACCACCTTACTCACTCATCTTATTCTCACCTGTTTTAAACACAGTCGACTATTAGTCTGACCAGTGTTCTAATAATATAGAATTAGGCAGAATATAATAAAAGGTCTCCACTTGACAACACTCCAAGACCCCTCACTGCGAGGACCTCAGTATAAAGACTGTAAGGGTATTGACATGTTGTTAGCACCATTAGTATGTGGGCAGACACTGGTTACGTCCCAAATGACACCCTATTCCCTATATAGTGCACTACTTTCTGGTCAAAAGTAAGCCACTATATAGGGAATAGAATTACATTTGGGACACAACAATTGACACTGATACCATTCCCATAATGCATTGCCATCCCTGTTCCGTGGCATCTTAGTGACAGACGTTGAGACGCCTCCGGCACGGCAGTGAGAATTGGTGAGGACGTGGCAGGGATCCGTGGAATTTGCCTCTGACGCTGGTTGACGGCTCTCGGAGGGCTAGGGTGTCACTCCACTGATGAAACCTCCACTAAGAGCTTTTCATTTTAAACCCTGAGTCTCCGTCTCCCTAAGTAACTGGATCCCTCTCGCATGGCTACACTCCTACATATACATGTTTGTATTTACAGAGACACTTACCGAGGGGAGTTCCCTGGTGACTTCATCAGGAGGATATGATGGATCTTAACTAATGGGATAGCCTGTGTGTGTGTGTGTGTGAGTCTGTGTGCATAGTCAGGAACCCTTCGCGTTGGTGTAAATCAGTGTCCTTTATTGGGATCTTGTCCTGGTAGTAATCTCAGAGATATGATACCTCTGTGTTGCTGCCCCAGAGAGGCTATCTTAAGACGCCACATGGTGGTCTGATATCCACTGCCCCCCCCCCTTGGCTCGGAGGGCTGGGACTGGGCCAGGGCAGGCAGTGGGATGGGATGGGAGGGACGCCTGTGGCCCAGGGTTACCCTAACCACCCTCCTACCCCCTCCTCTCTACTCCTACCTCATCTCTTTGGATGGCATAGGCCCTGTAACAGAACTAGATAAGCAGTCCGCAAACTTGGCCATGAAATTGCAGCTACAGTGATACTACAATATTTCACTTCGATGTGCTCTTGAGCAAGACACTTAACCCTAATTGCTCCAGGGTCAGCTGTTGATAATAGCAGACCCTGGCTGTGACCCCACTCTCTGAGGGTGTCTCAGGGGAAGTTGGGATATGCAAAAATACATTTTCAATTCACACTTGTGTATAATACATACTTTTACTTGTGTGAAAAAGGACAAATATAACCACCCAACTAATTATTAAATGAGTAATGGCAGGATGACTGGCATGTGTTATTGTAGCACACGCATGCACTGTGAATGACAGGCTGTTTTTCTCTTCTCCAAGACTGGGCGCTGGGCTGGGGGGATAAGCTAAGCTCTGAGGCTGTGTGTGTGTGTGTGGGGGGGGGGGGGGGTCCTGGCAGCTCCTGGGGTTGTGGCAGATGGTTGAGGGCCAGGCAGAGCCTCCTGGCCGGGCCTGTCTTTGACCTGCATCAGGGGGAGGAGGAGGAGATCTGCTGGGAGACCATGCCCTGACTTTTCCTTCCATCTCCCATCTCCTCCCCCAGCAGCACCAGGCTGGCTGCCTAGCTCCCTCTTCCCTCCCACAGGTTATCTCTCAGATAGGGCCACCAGTAAATGACTGGTTCTCTGATGGTGCATGCACAATAACTTCAGAAAGTACTTACACCCTTTTTACTTATTCCACATTTTGTTGTGTTACAGCCTGAATTTAAAATGGATTACATTGAGATTTTGTGTCACTGGACTACACACAATACCCACAATGTCAAAGTGGAATTATGTTTTTAGAAATGTTTACAAATTAATAAAAAATGAAAAGCTGAAATGTCTTGAGTCAATAAGTATTCAACCCCTTTGTTATGACCAGCCTAAATAAGTTCAGGAGGGAAAATGTGCTTAACACGTCACATAATAAGTTGCATGAACTCACTCTGTGTGCAATAATAGTGTTTAACATGATTGTTTAACGACTACCTTATCTCTGTACCTCACACATACAATTATCTGTATGTTTCCTCAGTCGAGCAGTGAATTACAAACACAGATTCAACCACAAGACCAGGGAGATTTTCCAAGGCCTCACTAACAAGGGCACTTATTGGTAGATGGGTCAAATAAAATAAATCAGACATCGAATATCCCTTTGAGCATGGTGAAGTTATTCATTACACTGTGTATCAATACACCCAGTCACTACAATGATACAGGCGTCCTTCCTAACTCAGTTGCAGGAGAGGAAAGAAACCGCTCAGGGATTTCACAGTTACAGAGTTTAACTAATGACTGTGATAGGAGACAACTGAGGATGGATCAACATTGCAGTAACTCCACAATGCTAACCTAAGTGAAAAGAAGGATGCCTGTACAGAATAAAAAATATTCCAAAACATGCATCCTGTTTGCAATAAGGCACTAAAGTAAAACTGCAAAAATGTGGCAAAGAAATTAACTTAATTAACTATGTCCTGAATACAATGCGCTGTTTGGGGAAAATCCAACACAACACATCACTGAGTACCGCTCTTCTTATTTTCAAGCATGGTGGTGGCTGCATCATGTTATGTGAATGCTTGTTATTAGCAAAGAATACAGCTAAGCACATGCGAAATCCTAGAGGAAAACCTGGTTCAGTCAGCTTTCCAACAGATGCTGGGAGACAAAATTCACCTTTCTGCAGGACAATAACCTTAAACACAAGGCCAAATATACATTGGAGTTGCTTACTAAGCTGACATTTAATATTCCTGAGTCACCTAGTTACAGTTGTGACTTAAATCGGCTTGAAAATCTATGGTAAGACTTCAAAACGGCTGTCTAGCAATGATTTATTCATTGATCTGGCCAAGGCTTTCGACTCTGTCAATCACCACATGTCAATGACCGCAGTCTCTATGGAGGTGCCACAGGGTTCAATTCTTGGACCGACTCTCTTCTCTGTATACATCAATGAGGTCGCTCTTGCTGCTGGTGAGTCTCTGATCCACCTCTACGCAGACGACACCATTCTGTATACTTCTGGCCCTTCTTTGGACACTGTGTTAACAACCCTCCAGGCAAGCTTCAATGCCATACAACTCTTCTTCCGTGGCCTCCAATTGCTCTTAAATACAAGTAAAACTAAATGCATGATCTTCAACCGATCGCTACCTGCACCTACCCGCCTGTTCCAACATCATTACTCTGGACGGCTCTGACTTAGAATACGTGGACAACTACAAATACTTAGGTGTCTGGTTAGACTGTAAACTTTCCTTCCAGACCCATATCAAACATCTCCAATCCAAAGTTAAATCTAGAATTGGCTTCCTATTTCGCAACAAAGCATCCTTCACTCATGCTGCCAAACATACCCTTGTAAAACTGACCATCCTACCAATCCTCGACTTTGGCGATGTCATTTACAAAATAGCCTCCAATACCCTACTCAACAAATTGGATGCAGTCTCCGTTTTGTCACCAAAGCCCCATATACTACCCACCATTGCGACCTGTACGCTCTCGTTGGCTGGCCCTCGCATCATACTCATCACCAAACCCACTGGCTCCATGTCATCTACAAGACCCTGCTAAGTAAAGTCCCCCCTTATCTCAGCTCGCTGGTCACCATAGCATCTCCCACCTGTAGCATACGCTCCAGCAGGTATATCTCTCTAGTCACCCCCAAAACCAATTCTTTCTTTGGCCGCCTCTCCTTCCAGTTCTCTGCTGCCAATGACTGGAACGAACTACAAAAATCTCTGAAACTGGAAACACTTATCTCCCTCACTAGCTTTAAGCACCAATTGTCAGAGCAGCTCACAGATTACTGCACCTGTACATAGCCCACCTATAATTTAGCCCAAACAACTACCTCTTTCCTAACTGTATTTCATTAATTAATTAATTTTGCTCCTTTGCACCCCATTATTTTTATTTCTACTTTGCACATTCTTCTATTGCAAAACTACCATTCCAGTGTTTTACTTGCTATATTGTATTTACTTTGCCACCATGGCCTTTTTTGCGTTTACCTCCCTTCTCACCTAATTTGCTCATATTGTATATAGACTTGTTTATACTGTATTATTGACTGTATGTTTGTTTTACTCCATGTGTAACTCTGTGTCGTTGTATCTGTCGAACTGTTTTGCTTTATCTTGGCCAGGTCGCAATTGTAAATGAGAACTTGTTCTCAACTTGCCTACCTGGTTAAATAAAGGTGAAATAAAATAAAATAAAATAAAAAATAAAATCAGCAATCAACTTGACAAAGCTTGAGATTTTTTTTTAATAATAATGGGCAAATATTGTACAATCCACGTGGGCCTAAAATTCTTAGAGACTTACTCAGAAAGACTCACAGCTATAATCACTGCCAAATATGATCATAACTTGTATGGACTCAGAAGTGTAAATACTTATGTATATGAGCTATTTCTGTGTTTCATTTTCAATAAATGTGATAACATTTAAAAAAACATGTTTTCATTTTGTCATTATGGGGTATTGTGTGTAAATGGCTGAGAGAAAAAAAAAGTTGAATCTATTTTAAATTCATGCTGTAACACAACAACATCGGGAATAATTCAAAGGGTCTGAATCCTTTCTGAAGGCACCGTACATGTCCACCTGTAGTGGATGTTGTTCAAGGATTTCTAATGCTACAGGGTTTTTAAACATTACTGTCATTACCTCTACTGTAAATTCTAGTATGGACAGACGTTTGTGACCAGCCCACAGTCTGTTGGTGAGAGAGCAGCATCACATTAGATTCAGGTCTCAGAATAGAGGAACAGTTTCAACCTCCTGTCTGCACCTGTCTGGGTGAAAGACCCCTCCTCCTCACCGAAGTGTGATGCGGCATTAGGCATTAGGCCTGGCTGAGATAGAGAGACAGAGGGAGAGGAAAAAGGAGGTTGTTGTAAAGTGAGGAGCGTAGCGTGTCCTGGAGGATCTAATAAGCAGGTTGAGGCTGATAAGACTAAGCTGTCCCTCTGGCTCTGGGGAGGGAGGGAGACTCAGTGTTTTTATTCCATCTCTTTTTATTTCCAGAAACAGCAGAGGCACCTCAGTTGCCGTTACAGTGGAAAAAATGTGTGTGTGTGTGTGTGTGTGTGTGTGTGTGTGTGTGTGTGTGTGTGTGTGTGTGTGTGTGTGTGTGTGTGTGTGTGTGTGTGTGTGTGTGTGTGTGTGTGTGTGTGTGTGTGTGTGTGTGTGTGTGTGTGTGTGTGTGTGTGTGTGTGTGTGTGTGTGTGTGTCAGGGCTCAGGCCTGCCCCTGTCCTCTTGGAATAGGGGAAGAAAAGAGAGAAAGGACATTGACCTTGCATTATTTATATTTAGTGGTATTGGCTGAGGCAGCCGCCGCTTCCCATTGTGTCTTCATAATGAGGAGTAGGACTGAACAGGAGGGAGGGAGGGAGACACATCACTGAGAGGAGAAGAGGGGAGGAGGAGGGGAGGATGGTCAGTATGTTTGTCTCGTTACTGAGGTTGGGGGTCCAGGCTGTTAAATGAACAAGGAGAGAGGAGGGATGCCCCAAGGGGGGTATGTGTTGAACGGGTACAACACACATACATGCACACACAGACGTGCACACAAACACGCATGCATCCTCGCAGACACACCCTCCCTCCCTCCCTCCCTCATATGTTCTGTCTGGTGAGAGAGCCTGCCCTGTTAAGGTGTTAACAGTCTGAGTGAATAGGAGGGAAGGATAGGTCATCCAGGGTCAGCTATCATTTCCTGAGCTTCACATTGATGTTCTTATGGCAGCTGGGGGACAGGGGAGGTATGGAGCGAGGGAGAAGAAGGAGAAGAATAGAGGGAGCGAGGGAGCACATTAAAGCATGCTTCAGTCAACCAGTTAGTGGTAGAGGAGTTGTACTCTTTCTTAACTTTGTCCAACTGCCAATCTCAGGTGACATGCACTGTGGAATGTGATTCATGATACATTGTCCCTCTCTATTTAAACCTCCCCCCTTCTCACACACACATAGACATACTCCTCTAAACAGGGCCTATAAAGTATATGGGGGCTCAAATCCACCTACTGTAGTCAGTCCTCTGTAACAGATATGGCCTGTGTCATTAAAACTTAGCATTATGCCACTGAGCTCCTCCCCTTTACCTTTGACCCCCTCCAGTGCATGTTTGGCTCATCCGCTGTCAGTTTCTCATTTAATTACATATACTTGACATACACAGTCTCACCCCATCATTACCCTGGCTGTCTGCCCCCCCCCCCATCAGATCTTGTTCCCTGTTCCACCCCACTGCTGAGAGTTGTGTATGTGTGTGTGTGTGTGTGTGTGAGAGAGAGAGGCTCCTCATGCACCCCTCTCTCTCTCTCTGTATGCCTGGGATGTGGAGATTTGTATGGCATGTTAGTCACACTCAGTGTTATCAGAATCTCTGTGATGAGCATAAGCATAGCCTGAGGGGAGTGTCACAGATGGTCCAGTGTCAGGCTCTCAATAAAGGCCCTCGTTCCCTTCCCTCTGTGCCCCTTGTACCCTCCTGCCCTGGCAGTGCCAAGGTGCCACCTCTCACCCGGGTATGACTGATCTTGTACCCCTGCGACCCACATCAGACCCCTATCTAACCAGCCCACCAAATGTGGCAATCGACGCTTCCCAGAGCCCCCTTCCCTTCTAATCCTATTATCCCTTCCCTTCAACAACCTGGAAGGGACAAGGGGCGGGATCCCAAATGTCAGCAGCCAAGAGAGCCGTGCCGAGCCTGCTTCTATCGCTGTGAAAGCGGGTTTAGCCTGGGCACAATAGGTGTGTAATTTCAGGTTTTTGTTAAGCCGAAATCCAATCACATACATGACTGCTAGATCACAGAGAGACACAACAAGGATAGGATAGTGGAGGTGGGGGGTGGTGGCTCTACCTCACACAATCTCCACGCAACTGAGACACCTCTGATGCCTTGATGCCAGCCCACTAACTGCTCACTCTTGACAATGAGATTAAGGAGAGGAGCACAGCTCTCCCAGAATCTCCACTAACAGGGGATGAGCAGGCTGACACCTGACTCTCATTCTCCTCCTCTCCTTATTCCCTTTCCTCCTCTCTTCCTCTCTCCTAACCTGCCAGATGCTTGCTCAGATTAAGGAGCTGTGGATTCCACTGGTCTTTATAACTAACACTCTCTGCTGCTTTTCCACTTCCATTTAGCTCCACACCAGGGTGGGCACCAGTGTTTCATGTTCATGTAGCTCTCCTAGTGTCATTGTGTTTCCATCAGGAGAGACACTAAAGACTTGGGACAGGCAGAATCAACGACCTCTGCATCATTCAAGACTGTTGCTTTGTGAGAAGGTGTTAAAGGCCTAGTTTAGTCAAAAATTACCTGTGTTTTATAAAGTCAGCAAAAAAAGAAATGTCCTCTCACTGTCAACTGCACTTATTTACAGCAAACCTAAATATTTGTATGAACATCACAAGATTCAGCAACTGAGACATAAACTGAACAAGTTCCACAGACATGTGACTAACATAAATTGAATAATGTGTCCCTGAACAAAGGGGGGGGGGGGGTCAAAATCAAAAGTAACAGTCAGTATCTGGTGCATTAATAAGTACTGCAGTGCATCTCCTCCTCATGGACTGCACCAGATTTGCCAGTTCTTGCTGTGAGATGTTACTCCACTCTTCCACCAAGGCACTTGCAAGTTCCCAGACATTTCTGGGGGGAATGGCCCTAGCCCTCACCCTCCGATCCAACAGGTTCCAGACATGCTCAATGGGATTGAGATCCTGGCTCTTCGCTGGCAGGAAATCACGCACAGAACGAGCAGCATGGCTGGTGGCATTGTCATGCTGTAGGGTCATGTCAGGATGTGCCTGCAGGAAGGGTGCCACATGAGGGAGGAGGGTGTCTTCCCTGTAATGCACAGCCTTGAGATTGCCTGCAATGACAAGCTCAGCCCGATAATGCTGTGACACACCTCCCCAGACCATGACGGACCCTGCGCTTCCAAATCGATCCCGCTCCAGAGTACAGGCCCTGGTGTAACGCTCATTCCTTCGACAATAAACACAAATCCGACCATCACCCCTGGTGAGACAAAACTGCGACTCGGCAGTGAAGAGCACTTTTTGCCAGTCCTGTCTGGTCCAGCGACGGTGGGTTTGTGCCCGTTGTTGCCGGTGATGTCTGGTGAGGAACTGCCTTACAACAGGCCAACAAGCCCCCAGTCCAGTTTCTTTCAGCCTATTGCGGACAGTCTGAGCACTGATGGAGGGACTGTGTATTCCTGGTGTAACTTGGGCAGTTGTTGTTGCCATCCTGTACCTGTCCCGCAGGTGTGATGTTCAGATGTACCGATCCTGTGCAAGTGTTGTTACATGTGGTCTACCACTGCGAGGACGACCAGCTGTCCGTCCTTTCTCGATGTAGCGCTGTCTTAGGTGTCTCACAGTACAGACATTGCAATGTTTTGCCCTGCCACATCTGCAGTCCTCATGCCTCCTTGCAGCATGCCTAAGGCACGTTCACACAGATGGGCAGGGACCCTGGGTATCTTTGTTTTGGTGTTTTTCAGAGTCAGTAAAAATGCCTCTTTAGTGTCCTAGGTTTTCATAACTGTTTGATTTCCACACTATGAGATTAGAATAATACTGTGAAATTGTGAAAATTATGATAATAGTGTAAGAGCTGTTCAAAAAGACCACCTGAAATTTCTGTCTGTTTTGGTGGGATAGAGTTTTGGTCTGCCTGGTGACATCACCAGGCGATAAATGAGTTAATAGACCAATAAGAAAGAGAACTCCAAACCTCTCTGCCAATAACAGATAGCTTCAGTTTTCCCACTTAGACCACTCCCAGACAGTCCCAGCCAATTTCTTGCTTGAGAAATTGTTCTTGCTAAGAAGCTATTAATATTTCTGTTTCTATTTGACCATTTGGATTGAAAGTAAGGTACAGTAAGGTACTTAACTGTTACCCAGAAATAATTTGATATTGAGATAAAAAAACGGCTGTATAAAGTTCACAGTTAGCCATTGTTATGTAAATGCAGATGAAAAAGTACCGAGGGCCTGGGCTTGGCACCAAGTTAGAGCATGTCTGCCGGAGCCACGGCCCAGTGAGGCACGGTCATGGTAAAACACTGGCGTAAATCCTCTGTACAAATACATCATTCCTGTAGACTCACTAGAAGCCCACAGACCAGAGGTACAAAGTAGAATCAATGAGTTAGCCAGCTAACTTTGAAAAGCAAACGGAAATAACTATAGATTTTCTGGTATATTAAAATATCTAAACTTGTGTATGTGTTTTTGTTTGTTAAATCAATTGGACCATGCCCATTTGAAGTTATATCAGAATATTTAGGCTAGTTAGCTGGCTAACTCCTTGATCCAGATTTGTAGTATAACCCACAAGAAGAACCATAGAAACACATGTGAACAAACTAGACTAACCTGGTCAGGGCCCTCCATGGGGGCTACTGGCCACAGGCCCCGCTTTATACACACACAGCTACTGTACATGTTCCTGTTCCTAGACAGACAAGCAGCATTGTGTCTGCATGCTCATCACTCTAATTACCCAACCATTATGCCAAATCAATTCCAAATGAAAGGGCATGGTTTTATTCATTTCACTGTGCTCATCTCATAAATGCTTTCATAAGCACTTGAACAGAAGAGTAATGTAAAGTCTACAGTCTTCTCCCGAGACCCCCCCCCCCCTCTGCAAATTGAGTACAATTGAAGATTTTGCAGTATAGTTCACCAGTTTTGTTTTGCCTCTTGTTTTTACCTATAATAATTGAAATGAACACACAGGTTTATTTGAAATGCTGACATGAATACAGCATGACTCCCAGGCAGATTAAAAGTACAGATAAAAGAGGAATCCA
This sequence comes from Oncorhynchus gorbuscha, assembly GCF_021184085.1. Taxonomy (NCBI): domain Eukaryota; kingdom Metazoa; phylum Chordata; class Actinopteri; order Salmoniformes; family Salmonidae; genus Oncorhynchus; species Oncorhynchus gorbuscha. The sequence continues at coordinate 14,606,972 of NC_060177.1, read as the reverse complement.
GTAATCATCACTAACACCACACAAATCCAGGACATGTGAAAATAAATGTTGAACTGCTGAAGTGTATTGGTCTCGGTACTGAGTGTGTGTTAGGAGCAGTTGGAATGAATGGTCTGTACTTGACCTTGTTCCTCCATAATGTAGTCTGATGGTGCTTCCTTTGAAGGAGGTTTATAAGAAAATAACCCCTTGCAGCCGATTTATTTTACGATGTCTTACCTAACGAATCACTGCTAATTCATGTACTGGATATACTACGCTGTTGGCACACTTTATTGGGATTATTTCCATGACCATAATTATTATTCATGTTAGGCAATGAATGTTTGGGTTACCTCTGCTCTGACGGCTTCATTAGCGTGGTCTTAAGGCAGTTATGGACAGATGATAAAGCTAGTTGAAGAGAGTTTAGCAGCCGAGCCATATTTATTATTGATAAAGGTGGTTGTTTCCCACAGCGTGGCAGAGGCTCTCTCTCCCTGGTAACCCTGACAGAACCCAGCACGGAGATTTACAACTTCCCAATGGGTTTTAAAGTGTTAATCTTCAAAGACACTGGGTTTGTGTCCTGCATAATGGGCCTTAAAGGGGATTGGGATGAACACTGCTTGGTTGGGGGTTTATCTAATAAACTCATGTCATGTGACTCCAACAAGAAGCCCTTCCATTGGCTCCCTGGCTAAAATAATATGTCACTCTGTTCTTGGCAAATGGGCCTAATACTTTGTGTAAAGTTAAACAAGCTGAGTATCACATAGAACAAGATACTCTGGCCCTGTCCTTAGAAAGGGCCAGGGATTGGCTTCGCTCCCATTGTCTTATGAGGGTTGGTTTTCAGAGTGCTGTCCTCAATAGACTTACTGTGTTTTTGACTTGAGGCTGTAGTATTTTAACTGAATATTCATGTGAGGCAGAGAACTATCATATGCAATTACGCATCCGTATAAACAAAGCGTATTGTCTTTCTAAAGCCCCTTGAAATCGCTGCTCGGTCCTAGTGCTATTTCAAATGTCTCAGACCAAAACAAAGAAAAGTTAAACAAATGCAAGATAAACAGTCCAAACCTACTGTATCACATAGGACGCATTATTTGTGACCATTTCTTATTTGTCGTACAAAAAGGTTCTGCTCTTGAAACATTTAAGACGAGGCAAAAACAAATCTACATTCTGAAACCTCAAAAGACTGCAGGTTCCAGTAATAGGAGGATAATGTCATGGTGAGGTTTTTAAACTTAGAGTCAATTAAACACAATCACACAGACAAACCACACATTGGATGATTTTTCTAAGTCATAGGACAAAGGAAACCTATTTGTATCTTATTATTAGGTTTCACTTAAACTACAGTACAGTTTCTGACCTATCTCTATCCTGATGTGTTCATTGTCAATGGATGCTAATATCTTTTTTGTGACTGTATTTTTCTCTGATTGCAAAATACTGCATTCCCAAAGGTAAATGTAATATAATGTACTGTGTGAATAGGGATGAAGCACTGCCTACCTATCAGATGAGCAGGGAGGGAGGGAGGCCACTCAGCCCTAGTCTCCAGCCACCAACCACCAGCCTCCAGCATTCAGCCTCCAGCCTCCATACTTCAGCATCCAGCCCCAGCCTCCAGCCACCTGCATCTAGCCCCAGCCTCCAGCCTTCATCCATCAGCCTCCATACTCCAGCATCCAGCCCCAGACTTCAGCCACCAGACTCCAGCCACCAGCCTCCAACCCCAGCTTCCAGCCTTCAACCACCAGCCACCAGCCTCCAGCCTCCAACCAACAGTCCCAGTTTCCAGCCCTCAACCACCAGCCTCCAGCCTCCAGCCACCAGCAATCAGTCTTCAGCCTCCAGCCTCCAGCCACCAGCCTCCAACCACCAGCTTCCAGCCTTCAACCGCCAGCCTCCAGCCCCAGCCACCAGACCCAACCCCAGCCACCAACCTCCAGCCTCCAGCCCCAGCGTCCAGCCTCCAGCCTCCAGACTCTACTCTACCCTGTTTCATTTGCGCTCTTGATCTGAGGAAGATGAGAGGGAGGAACGGATATAGATGAGGGATTTGGCAATGTGTAATTGTAAATGATTACCGTCTTTATGCTGTCAGACTGTCTCTCTCTCTTGCTCACATCAGCAGCCGCCGGATGTAATTCTTTCATGGTTTCTAGGGCCAAAAAGAGTCTAATTCTACCAAATGGTGCAGGAGAGTGAAAAAAGCCACCCACTATAGATATTTCCATCCAGAAGAAATGAAATATTAAACGTGTTCATTATACCCTCCATTTGCAGTTATTTCTCAACACACAGCCATTTTCCCATTTCCCTGCTCTCTTATTGGCACGGTGCTCAGGGCCTTCAGAGGAGTAGAAATCTCTCTTTTATTATTTAAATCCATGCATGGGGGCTGAGTCAGGCGAATCATCATCTCAGGCCTGGCTAGCCATATGCCTCCCTAATTCTGATTGGCAGCTTGATACACACTCAACGGATGGAGAGGGAGATAATGCGAGTGACAAAGAAAAATATCTCCTCCCTGTTATGTTTTTATTGCGAATGGGAAATGGGAAGTCCACACACAATAAAAGTAGCCTCTGTAATTGGATGTGGCAATGGGCTGTGTCCCCGACTCTGTAGGGTTGTCAGAGCTCCCATGTAAATTTCTTTGACATGTTTTTGTCTGGCTAAAACTTTAATGTCGTGGGTGTGACCAATCAGATGCAAATGTTGTTTTCATCCCATCGCCGAATAGATGACCTCTGTCATTTCCCCTGGGAAATCAAGCTTTAAAGAGTATTTGATAGCTGTACTAACCCCCGACTCTCACTCTCACTCACACATGCACACGGGCACACAGATACACACATACTTAATGGGCGGCAGTCGAGTGGCTAGAGCATTGGTCCAGTAACCGAAAGGTAGCTAGTTTGAATCCCCGAGCAGACAAGGTAAAACGTCTGTCGATGTGCCCTTGAGCAAGGCACATAACCCTAATTACTCCAGGGTTGCTGTTGATCATGGGAGATGCAGTTTTGTGTATATGTACAGTGTATATATTTACAATTCACATTTGCATATAATACACAATTGCACATGTGTGAAATAGGAAAAATATAAGCACCCACCAAATGATTATTATTATACACACGCACGCTGACACTTACAAGCACGCATGCACGCACGCACACACACACACACACACACACACACACACACACACACACACACACACACACACACACACACACACACACACACACACACACACACACACACACACACACACACACACACACACACACACACACACACACACACACACACACACACACACACACACACACACACAACCAGGCACACATAAACTCCATGCGCTGACATGGAAATATCAGCATTACTTGCCCATCTTGTTTCCCACATGTGATCAACATGAGAGTGATGGTATAAGAAAACTGATTGGAGTGAAGGTATTCAACTGCCTTGAGGTTAATGATTTCAGACGAGATGGTGGACACAGAGCTTCTCTGTCCCTCTGTCATTTACCTTGACAGGATATAGGCTGGGCTAGGGGCTGCGGCGCTGCCTATATCTAGCACAGGCGCCAGCGCTTATACGTTTGTACTGAATACCCTACACACATACAGAGACAACAGATTGTTTTCTGTGTTCGTATTTCATGTGAACGTGCGTGTGTCTGTGTGTGCATGCGGCCATCCGTATGTGTGTGTGTGTAATGTTGCATGCATGTGAGGGCCGCTTTAATATTGGCTCTGAATAATGGTCTCTTTTGTACATTGTGAGGCAGGCAGCATCTGATGCCAATAAAAGAGTGGCCCTTGGGTCAGCAACGGGAGGATGAAGGTAGGAGATATAATCA
>NC_060177.1:14575604-14598104 GCF_021184085.1 Oncorhynchus gorbuscha | reverse complement strand
CGCGCTAAAACACACACTCACACATGAGTACACCCCCGCTAAAACACACACTCCCACACGAGTACACCCACGCTAAAATACACATTCACAAACGAGTACACCTCCCACTAACACACACACTCACACACGAGTACACCCCCGCTAAAACACACACTCACACACATGTACACCCCCGCTAATACACACACTTACACACGACGACACCCGCGCTAAAACACACACTCACACACTAGTAGACCCCCGCTAAAACACACACTCACACACGAGTACACCCCCGCTAAAACACACACAAGTTCACACACGCTAAACCACACACTCACACACGAGAACACCCCCGCAAAAACACACACTCACACACGAGTACACCCCCCACTATCACACACACCCACACCCCTTCTAAAACACACACTCACACACCTTCACTAACACGCTCACCCAAGAGTACACCCCCACTAAAACACACACTCACAGACGAGTACACCCCCACTAACACACACACTCACACACAAGTTCACCCCCGCTAAAACACACACTCACACATGAGTACACCCCCTCGAATACACACACAAGTTCACCCCCGCTAAAACACACACTCACACATGAGTACACCCCCTCGAATACACACACAAGTTCACCCCCGCTAAAACACACACTCACACATGAGTACACCCCCTCGAATACACACACAAGTACACCCTCGCTAAAACACACACTCACACACGAGTGCACCCCCACTTACACACACACTCACACACGATTAGACCCCCACTAACACACACACACGAGTACACCCCTCACTAACAGACTCACAAACGTTCACCCCACTAAAACACACACTCACACACGAGTCTAAAACACACACACACAAGTTCACCCCGCTAAAACACACACTTACACCCACACAAAAACACACACTCACACACGAGTACACCCCCACTAATACACACACTCACACACAAGTACACCTGTGCTAAAACACACACGAGTACACCCCCAACTTACATACACACACTCACACACGAGTACAGCCCCAAATAACACACACACAAGTACACCCCCACTAAAATACACACCCACACACAAATTCACCCCCGCTAAAACACACACTCACACACGAGTACACCCCAAATAACACACACATTCACACACGAGTACACCCCCACAGAAAAAACACACACTCACACACGAGTACACCCCCAATAGCACACACAAGTAAACCTCCACTAAAACACACACTCACACACGAGTACACCCCAAATAACACACACATTCACACACGAGTACACCCCCACAGAAAAAACACACACTCACACACGAGTACACCCCCAATAGCACACACAAGTAAACCTCCACTAAAACACACATTCACAAACGAGTACACCCCCCACTAACACACACCCTCACACACGAGTACACCCCTGCTAAAACACACCCTCACACACGAGTACACCCCCGCTAAAACACACACTCACACACAAGTACACCCCCGTTAATACACACACTTACACACGACTACACCCGCGCAAAAACACACACTCACACACGAGTACACCCCCGCTAAAACACACATTCACAAACGAGTACACCCCCACTAACACACACACTCACACACGAGTACACCCCCGCTAAAACACACACTCACACACAAGTACACCCCCGCTAATACACACACTTACACACGACTACACCCGCGCTAAAACACACACTCACACACGAGTACACCCCTGCCAAAACACACACTCACACACAAGTACACTCCCCTCTAACACACACACTCACACACAAGTTCACCCCCGCTAAAACACACACTCACACACAAGTACACTCCCCTCTAACACACACACTCACACACAAGTACACCCCCCGCTAAAACACACACTCACACACAAGTACACCCCCGCTAAAACACACACTCACACATGAGTACACCCCTCACTGACACACGCACACACGAGTACAACCCCACTAAAACACACACTCACACATCAGTACACCCCCTCTAATACACACACAAGTACACCCGCGCTAAAACACACACTCACACACGAGTACACCCCCCACTTACACACACACACTCACACACGAGTAGACCCCCCACTAACACACACACTCACACACAAGTACACCCCCATTAACACACAGTCACAGACGAGTACACCCCCACTCACACACACACTCACACCCAAGTTCACCCCCGCTAAAACACACATTCACACACGAGTACACCCCCACTATCACACACACTGACACGAGTACACACCCCGCTAACACACACACTCACACACAAGTGCACCCCCGCTAACAAACACACTCACACACAAGTACACCCCCGCTAACAAACACACTCACACACGAGTACACCCCCCACTAACACACTCACACACAATTACAGCCCCTACTAACACACACACACTGACACGAGTACACCCCCCCACTAACACACACACTCACACTGACAAATTTCCACTATCCACACTTACACAGTTTAAACACTTCATGACTTCCTTCCTCCTTTACCTACAGTATGCTCTATAAATAATGGAGGTTCCTAGTATGACTAGGGTTGTGTGTTGGCCTTGCATTCAGCTAAAGGCAGTCGAGGGGAAAAGGGGAAGAGACCTTGGAAATAAACAGGGTCTGAGTGATCAGAGCTATTCTCCATTCCACAGTGAATCAGGATGATAATGGTCTATCTGTCAGCATGGGTCTTCCATAAAGCCATTACCACCTTTTGTTGTTCCCCCCCTGTTCTCCCAACATGCTACCAAGTTCAAAAAGGCAAGAGGCAATCTGTTCGTCCCCGCATTCAGACCCTCAAGCCTCCCTGAGCCCCCACCACACACACACACACACACACACACACACACACACACACACACACACACACACACACACACACACACACACACACACACACACACACACACACACACACACACACACACACACACACACACACACACACACAACCTGCCCCTATCTGCACCAGCAGTCTTTATTACCTGGGAGGCTGTGAGACAGTCAAATTAGCGTTGATAAAGAAGGCGTCAGCTCCACACGTCGCCGCGAGGCAGCTAGAGACAACCCATTGATGTGGACACCCCACCTCTCTCTCCACTCCATCTATCTATCCCCACCTCCATCACACACACACACACACACACACACACACACACACACACACACACACACACACACACACACACACACACACACACACACACACACACACACACACACACACACACACACACACACACACACACACACACACACACACACAATGTCATCCCTACATACTCTCTCTCTTTCTTACTCTCTCTCTCTCTCTTACTCTCTCTCTCTCTCTTTCTCTCTCTCTCTATTCTCTCACTCTATCTATTCCCTCTCCATTCCTCTTTTTATTCTGTCTTACTCCCTCTCCCTGTCTCTGTTGCCTTTGGCGAATTGGCAAATTGTGTTTTACTAACGTGGGTACATGTGTTAAGTGGGGATCAATTGTTTGTTTAACAGGGTGCCTCTATTAGACTGGGAGGATGTAATTAGAGAAGAGGCCCTTTTCTTTAATACAGCAGCCTGTATCAGCCAGGGGAGGGGGAAGGGCTTCAACGTCGCACATACAATCAATGCCAAATCTCAAGGAAGGATCGGTGGCAGATTGGTTTCTGGAAATTAAAAATGATAAACCTTACAGGGGGAAAACCTCAGCTTCATTCAATGAAGTTGTCCTCGGTGTCCTACTGTGCCTCCTTGGTTCTTAGCCTAAAGCCACATTTCACTATTTATAATGAACCCAGGCAAGCCAGGGATGAAAGCTCCGTAATATCTGATTATTCTCATTGCCGTTTTACTGGTTTGCTTTGTTCACATCAAAGGAGCTCTTTGAAACGTCTCATACCTACTGTGGGTTGGCAGCAGCGAACCTCGCTTGCCAGATAGGCGGATCGGCGAGCCGTGCCAAGAAATTGCAGACAACAAGGAAACAAAGCATATTCAGGCTCAAACACACTCTCCGCCCCCAAACACACTCTTCTCGCAAACACCCCCCCCACACACTCTCACCCCACCACACATACTCCCCCACACACACATTCTCCCCCCACACACACACTCTCCCCCTTGCACACACTCTCCCCCTCACACACACTCCGCCCAACACACACAATCTCCAGCAAACACCCCCCCCCACACACACTCCCCCCACACACACTCTCTCCCCCCACACACTCTCTCCCCCACACACACTCTCCCCCCACACACACACTCTTCCCCCTCAAACACACTCCCCCCACACACACACTCCTCCCCACACAAACTCTCCCTCCCCACACACACTCTCCCCCCCACACACTCTCCTCCCCACACACTCTCCCCCACACACACACACACTCCCTCCCACACACACACTCACCCCCCACACACACACACTCCCCCTCCCCACACACACTCCCCCCCCACACTCTTCTAAAAGAAACATTTGCTCACCATTTTGAAAATGGGGTGAATCAAACAGTCCAGGTTTTAAAGGCACTACCCTGAGATCAAGGGAAAGGAAGGCAGCAGGCCTCTTTTGGGCAAATGTTGAAAGAAAGTAAACCAGTGGATGTGTATCATGTGGGACCCTAGCAAGCAGGAAGTGTGTGTGTGTGTGTGTGTGTGTGTGTGTGTGTGTGTGTGTGTGTGTGTGTGTGTGTGTGTGTGTGTGTGTGTGTGTGTGTGTGTGTGTGTGTGTGTGTGTGTGTGTATGCGTGTGTGTGTGTGTGTGTATGTGTGGACATGTGTAAGTTTGAGTGGAAGTGTACACAATTGTATATGATTGGGTGTGTTTGATTTGATGTTTGTATTGGTTTATGTACGATGCATATATGGTAGGTATAGTATACTACTTATGAGGGGGTAGAAGAGGAGAGTGTGTGTGGGCTGTAGAGACTGTAATGTAATGGACAGAGTTCTCACTGACATCTGGACAAGCCAGGAGAAGCACCTCCATTGTTCCGTTGTTCCACACTGCTGTTTGGATGTTGTGTGTGATGTCGTGGCTTGGTGAACAGTAAAACATGTAACCCAATGTAGGTGGTTTTGGGGAGAATGTATAAGAAGTGTACCTGTATGGTTAAAATAATGGTGTGAATGAGTGTATTTACTATGTGTGTGTCTAATAGCCTGGGGATGGACTAAAGCACAGAGGAGCCCCTTTGGGTCTGTTCCTCCCTGTAGTATGAATGTTATTGGTGACGTATGTATATATTGGACTCCTGATCCTCTGTTAGACACTGCATATTTAGTGTTTCTATTCTTCCCCTGAATCTCCCACAATCCAATACAGCCCACACCAGCACAGGAAGTGACTGTCTGGATGCTCATGTACTGGTCACCTTGTTTTCACGCTTTCTGCAATGTGGACAATACATTAACTAAATGGACCCTAAGATGTGCTTGGCCCTTTTCTGCTAAGGCTGAGCTTCTGTGAGGCATGGTGAATGCTGGCTTAAATGGTTGAAGTAGCTAGACTGTGTGTGTGTTTGCTGTGTGTGTTGTTGTGTGTTTTCGTATGTGTGCGTGCGAGCGAGCAAGCGTGCATGCGTGTGTGTGTGATTCTGAGTGACAGACAGGGCCGGAGATGTGCCAGCCCACTCTGTGACACAGAGCGTTCTGGCAGCGGAAACCATTGTTATCATCCCTGATTTCACACACAAGCTAAATGAGTGTGGCCCAAGCCAACCTGCCCCCAGTAACAGTTACAGTCTACTAAAAGCTGTTATGTGTAGCTATGTAACACAGGGGGGGGGGGGGGTAGCAGGCCTTCATGAATAGACACACAGGGGAAGCAAGTACGCACATACACACACACACAACTCAATTTAAATACCCGTATTTAAAATGTATTTAGAATTGAATTATGATAATATGTCAATAAGGACTCAAGAATAGTTTTCACAAGCTAAGGTATGAAAAAATATTTTCAATAGAAAGTATTTTGGGGGCATTATTGGGGGTAGTTGGACTTTCATCACATTACCAATCTAAACAAGAAGAGGTAGAGTGACAGTGGAGTGGGGCTGTCCCCTCTCCTCTACTAAAGCATCCTTTGAAGTTGCTTTTCAGGTCATTAAGCCCCATTTCCCATTCACAGAGATCTTGTGTGGTGGGCGTTTGAGCCCAACAATGGACCCTAATGACTTAATGCTTCTGTTTTCATTCTCCCCCTCTTCATCTCCTCCTCCTCCCTCCATCCCTCTCTCGCCCCCTCACCCCTTTACACCCCTTTTTATTGGCTGCTCAGCACCACTCGTTTGGATGCAAACTTTTTTATAGTGCATTGTAACGAGCTGCAGCTGTGGGGTAAAGCGGGGTGTAATGTTAACCCAGACTGAGGAGGGTCATCCGACGGGCCATAAAGGGTCAGAGGTCAACACATTGTGGTACTGCCATGGATAGTGTATATAAGAGGGCTGTAAAGGTTATTTATCTCATTCACAGCTCCTCAGCTCGGCCTCCAACCCACAGACTCCTCCTCAGCCTGACCTCTCTTGTGCTAGCTTTTGAGAGGCCCGATCCCTCCCTCCTGAGCTGTTTGAATAGGTTCATCTCTCTGTTTTGTCATTAAGTGGTCCTTAATTGGTGGAGCATGCATAATTGTTGGCTGTTAGGGGCTGATATACTGTTGCACAGTGGAGAGAGGGGTTAGTTAGTGAATGGAGACAAATACCTGTTCTGCTGCCCTGGTCGTGGAGTCTCACAGCATGGTGGAGCATGTCCAAGCAAGACTGATTAGACTGCTGCTAATATCATTAGAATTGTCTGTTAGTGGACGCACAGATGTAGACACGCACACACACACACACACACACACACACACACACACACACACACACACACACACACACACACACACACACACACACACACACACACACACACACACACACACACACACACACACACACACACACACACACACACACACACACACACAAAGGACAGCATAATATATCATAAGAAAGTGTGTGATATATTAGCTGCCTGGCGACGGGGGTCCTGTCCATAGAGACGGCTGGGTGGACAAAGCTACACCATAGCCTCCTCTCTTTACTACAGCAGAGTGGCAAGCCAGCCATGGCAGTAACCTGAGTCTGGAAAAACAAAGAAAAAAGACAATCGCAAAAATCTAACGGACCCCTGTCACTCTCTCCCCCCTACCACTGACTTAATCTTAATTGAATCAGCTTCATAGAAAGATGTTGACACTGAGAGATTGCAGGAATCTGGGAGGGCCTTGGCAGAGCAGGGGAGTGCTGGGAAAAACTCCCTCCAGTTCATTAAGGTGTCCCCCTGCCTCCCTTTCCCCCATTCCTCACCATCACAGGGGAGATAATGTCCCCCAGACAATTTGATCTCTCACTGTGGCCCGCGAGTTTACTACCCTTCCCTTGACCATGGAGCCTAAAATCCTTCTCCTCTGATCTCAGGTGGACGAACACAGCATCTCTTAAAATGTATGTGGACTCCTTTTGTGAAGTTGTTTTCATTATTTTAGGGTTACGGGGACAGTTGAGAGTCACAATAGCCATAGTTAAAGTATTTCATATGGAGGGAGGATTAGCCTTATCATGCAGGACACGTTTATTTGCTTGGAGGAGTCATATCTCTGGAGATTACCCATCATGGATTACATGTCCATCATGACTTCATGGAGACTCCATAGGCCTTGGTCGTGATCCTCAGAATGTCATATTTAGTAGAAGCGCTACAGGTCCTTTTCGGGAGTCATACATTCTAATGCTTCCACCAATATTAGCCTCTATCCTGATATTTCCGATTGACCATAATGCTGCTGTCAGTGCTAATAGCAAGCACTGCCCAACCACCACTATTAGTACTGTAGCAAAGATTAAACATGTAATTAGGCCAACATTACACCCCAAAAACAACAACAACAACAACAACATTAGCTATGCACCCAGAGCAGTAATGGATGATTTGAGATGAGAAGTGACAGCCAGGCCCTGGTGTGGCTAGATCTACATATGAATGGCATTTAGGCTGCTCCTCTGCACCATGCAGGTGATCTAGATAAGAGCCCGGGCGCAGGCCCCAGGATAGGCCAGGCCTCCTTTATTAGCCCTGAAGATGCAAGGGGAGTGGGTAGAATGTTAATGCCCAGTGTCTTCCCTACTCTCCCAGCCACGGACTCCCACACTCCCAGCCTACTCCCAGTCTCTCTCCTCCCAGCCCCACTCCCAGTCTCTCTCCTCCCAGCCCCACTCCCAGTCTCTCTCCTCCCAGGCCCACTCCCAGTCTCTCTCCTCCCAGCCCCACTCCCAGCCTACTCCCAGTCTCTCTCCTCCCAGCCCCACTCCCAGCCTACTCCCAGTCTCTCTCCTCCCAGCCCCACTCCCAGCCTACTCCCAGTCTCTCTCCTCCCAGCCCCACTCCCAGCCTACTCCCAGTCTCTCTCCTCCCAGCCTCTACCTGCGCTGTTACAACACTAAACTAGGCCCAGGTTCGCACGTCACAAGCGGATCACATCAAAAGTAGTACTTCTATCAAGCTGCTTCTGCCCCCCCCCCCCTCCATCTGCCTCAGGAAGAAAGGCAGTCTGGCTGATGTTAGGCCAGCGCGGTGCGTTGCCATCATTTGATCAGACTCTGCTTCTTGCTACTCTCACTACTATGTAAAGTCTGTGTTCTGTGTTGTTCTGGACAAGAGCTAGAGATGCCAGATTCTGCCTCGGGGCTAACTCTCCTCATCCATTATGCATGGGCATTATTCAGACAATTATTGATAATGCTTTTCTCATTGGTGATTATTCATACATTCATTATTGCAGTCGCTAATGTGCGAGTATTAAAGACATTGTTATTAATGTCGAACCATTGGAAGAGCGCCGGCGGTCCCAGAGGCCTGACACACTTTGGTTATTTCAAAGCCAGGAGAGTGAGAGAGAGAGACAGAGAGAGAGAGAGGGATAGAGAGAGACAGACAGAGAGAAATAGCGAGAGAGAGAGAGAAGTGGGGGCTAATAGAGAAGGTAGATAATCCTGATAGGTGATGTTCACAGGAAGTTGGTTATTGAGTTGATATTCCCAAAGCTGTAGAGAGAGGGAGTACCTACTGTAGGGTGGATGAAGGGTTTAGATCAGCAGAGATGAGTGAGGATACACTGGTAACATAGGAGAGGTTCTGTATACCCAGAACCAGTGTCTTGTTTGCTAGCTTCCTGTCTCTAGACTCCCCCTTTCCCCCTGCCTCCCCGGTGTCTCTCCAGTGTCTCCCCTCTCTAGCCCCTCCTTCACGCTCTCTCTGCCCTGTCTCTCCCCTCTCTCTCCCTTTCTCTCCCCCTGTCTCCCCCTCATTCTCTCATCCTGTCTCTCCCCTCTCCATCTCTCTCTCCCATATCTACCCCCTCTCTCCCCCTGTCTCCCCCTCATTCTCTCCTCCTGTCTCTCCCCTCTCTCCATCTCTCTCCCCCATATCTACCCCCTCTCTCCCCCTGTCTCCCCCCTCAGCATGCTTGTGCTTCCTCTGTGGATCTATACCCCAGTCCTGATAGATCACATCCAAGAACACCCAGGGCAGGTCAATGCATCAAGGCTAACCTAAATAATTCATTTTGCATGTGTACATAGTCTTAATTATTGTTAATTATTGATGGCGCTTTGCTACTGGAGCTGATTGTATTTATTCCAAGAATCAAGGAGTTGACTTTGGCTCGCACTCTAATACTGCTTAGTAAGACAGCAGGAATTGGACAGCTTTTTGTTATTGCTGTTCTTCCTTTGTTTTTTTGTTTTTTCCTCCAGGGCAGAATGTAGTCTAGTCTTAGGGAGTGTTATCTGTTTGTGTTTCACTGAATTGTCATGGTATCTGTTGGGCAGGCAGGCAGCTAGCCCCTATTCAGAGAGGAGACTCCCATGGCTCCATGCACTTATTTGTTTTAACATACCACTCTGTTAAGGGGATGGCTATGGGGATCAGTAGTGATGTAGCTGACTGGTTACTGACTCAGTCAGTGCAGTGGAGTGTGTGTGTGTGATTGTGTGCCTCTCACTCTGCATCCCTCTCACTGTCTGTGTTAAAAAAAGGGAAACGGACAGATTCCAAGTGTCAGATGCCTATGTGTTCCCCGGTTTTATCCTCACTCAATAAATAGTCCATCTATTTCCAATGCTGGGCCCGTATTGTCTTGCAGGAGGCCCTGTGGAAGCTGACCTTTCAGTCAGGCTATTTAGTGAAACCACATTATCATTCCAAACTCTCCTGCTCAGGGTGTAACTCCAGCCCCACTCTGGGTCGACTGGACTGAGATAAGGGCATTCTGGGATGTTTCCAGTCGAGCAGAGACACACACGCGCACACACACACACACACACACACACACACACACACACACACACACACACACACACACACACACACACACACACACACACACACACACACACACACACACACACACACACACACACACACACACACACACACACACACACACACACACACACACATGCACATACACACCCCCCACACACACACACACACACACACACACACACACACACACACACACACACACACACACACACACACACACACACACACACACACACACACACACACACACACACACACACACACACACACACAGTCTATCCACCAGGCAGCGAGGCTAGTCCAGGGACCGGCCCTAGTAATCGCTCCACAGTGATCCAGTTACAATCCTTTGTGTTGCATTACAAAAAGAGCACATTTCACCCCCCTAATCGGCTGTAATGCTATTGCCATCGATAAAGTGTGTGAAACATCATTCTTGAGAGATTTTTCTTGGGTCATTTTGCCCGTAATTGACTTTTAAAGCAGTCTGTGGTAATGAGTGATACTGCTGACCAGGTGGGCGGGAGAGGAGATAAATGCAGATATTTATTTTGTAGGAATTGGAATGGATGGCGCTATAGACAAAACCCCTCTGTAATGAGGAGTGGAGACAGACATCTTCCAGCTTCACTAAAAGTAGGAGCTCTCTGTTCGCTCTGTCATCCACAAATGATTCTGTTTTTTTAAACGAAAGAGATAAGATAGAGTGCTCCTGTCTCACTGGCGCTGCCGAAGAGGAGCAGCCACCATATTGATTTAACTTAGATGAGGTCTCTGAAACCTCATTTACCACCTGTTGTCATCACAGCCCAACATCAGTGTCTGACAACGTGTATTTCCACTTAAGCTAACTATCTTGTAGGGCGGCCATATTGGAAATCAGGGTTGGTGCAGATGGTAATGGAGCACACACACACACACACACACACACACACACACACACACACACACACACACACACACACACACACACACACACACACACACACACACACACACACACACACACACACACACACACACACACACACACACACACACACACACACACACACACACACACACACACACACACACACCACAGGAACGATGTTGACAGAACACTTGCATGATGAGACATATAAGACAGATAGTGTTGCTGCTGACTCTCCATTCATTGTAGCGTCTAAATAAAGCCTGAACATTTAAGGAGTGTTGTTATTATGTTTCAGGAATCTGGTCTCTCCTGGGTGGATCTGGTGGCATCTTGGCATGTGGGTGAGGGTGTATCACGGTGTAACA
Source organism: Oncorhynchus gorbuscha (assembly GCF_021184085.1). Taxonomy (NCBI): domain Eukaryota; kingdom Metazoa; phylum Chordata; class Actinopteri; order Salmoniformes; family Salmonidae; genus Oncorhynchus; species Oncorhynchus gorbuscha. The sequence continues at coordinate 14,586,449 of NC_060177.1, read as the reverse complement.
TGGTACTACTGTTCCCATAGCTGCTGTAAGTGTCTGATGAAATACATATGGATGTTGTCCGAGCAAACTCGGTACACCCTTTTATGTCATTATCCTGTGAAGTAAACATTAAGTATAGCAAATGTTACAAACATGCAGCTGGGATAGACAGCTTAGGTCAGCAAATGAACGTAGTATTTTATAGAGCACAATGTTACAATTGAACAATACAGCACGTTATGTGAGTAAATGATCCTGGCAAGGTGACAAATAGCACCACCCTGCTTTCAGCTGTATACAGAGTGACAACACAACAAAGACAGGTAAAACAAACCTAGCCACCTACACACTGACTCACCACACAGTCGGCACCACTGAGTAGCGTAGGTTAGCTGCATGCCCTCCTTCAACAGAAATCCATACAATTACCCCTGTCAAAGCCAGAGTGCAGGGATTTCTACGTATGCATAAATGGCAATTGGGATTTTTTATTTCATTATTAAACAGGAGAAAATATGCACAAAGATGTGTCTGTGTGTAATTAAACTAATTAAAGAACAGCATTAATAAAATATCAGTCAAGCCAGCTGTTTACAGTGTAACGCTAGGGGCCTGGGGAAGAGTGTGTATGTGTGTTTTAATATGATGTGTTTTTAAAGAGCTCCCGTGGTGTGTGTCCTCTCCAGGGAGAGAGTGAGGAGAGGGGCCACCTCTGTGTTGTCCCCAAGGATAACAAAACACAGATATCAACACCCCCAAATACCATCAGCACTCTGGTAGGGAGAAAAACACTGAAATAATATTATAGTACTTCTACCCACAATCACTATAACGTCTCGTGAAATACTGAGTAGACCTACATTTACTGCTGTGACTTCTATTATAAGAACACTACAGATAACTAGTCAATCAAGTATATGCTATGGGGCTACTGAGTTGTAAAACAACTGAGTAGACCTAGTTTTTCACTGCTATTGCTGTGACTGCTACTATAACTATACAAAAGGTATTTTTAGTCAGCCAAGAAGTCATTGATCTAATGGGGCTACCTTGGACAGAGCCAGAACCCAGCCAACCCTTTCAAATTAATAGATCTTCTCTGTCAGGTGAAGCCCTGTCAGTGTTATTGTATACACATGCTGTGTCCTGTCACGTATAATGGCCCTTTCTGCCCAGATAAATGAGGGATGGCTCTATGGTGATTGTCAACGTGCTGATAAAGGAGAGGCAGTGAAAGAGAGACTGATTAATAATGCATTGGTGTCTGTCTGTCTGGCCACGGGGACAGGACAAGGCCGGGCAGGGTGAAGAATTGAGGTCAGATGTCCTCTTCAAGTGGTCAGTGATGATCCTTTTGTGCCACCCATCCAGTGTCCAGTTCCATCTCTTGACCTGTCTTGCCTGTCTTCAAGGAGGTGTGTGTGTGTGTGTGTGTGTGTGTGTGTGTGTGTGTGTGTATGTGTGTGTGTTCGTGTGCGCACGTGTGTCTTTGAGAGTGTGTGTGTCTGTGTATGCGTGGGTATTTGAGTGGAAGGGTAAACAATTGTACTTATATGTTGGAGTGTGAACGATTACGTGTTTGTATAAGTACATGTGCTATGTATATATAGTACATGTGCTATGTATATATAGATAGTACATGTAAGTAGGACTATCTATGAGCATGTGTATCTATAGTACCCTTCAGATTTCTTTAGGTTACAGACATCCCTTCCCCTCTGCCCAGCCCTGTGTGTGAAGAGGCGTGGGTGATGGATGGCCGTAGAGATGACCTCTCTTAAGAGCGGTCAGCAGCGAAGGGCCTGGCTCTGACCCCAGCCACTTATCCACATTAATCACAGACCTCTCCTCATCTCCTGGAAGGAGCTTTTATCAGCCCTGCTGAAAGCTACTGTCCAGTCCTCCTCCTCATCTCTCATCCCTCTCCCCCTCTTACTCCATCCTCCTCCCTCCTCTTCCCCCCTCCGTGCCTCTTACTGCCTCCTCCTCCTCCCTTTCTCCCTCCTCCCTCTCTCCCTCCTCTCTTTTAGCCTTCCATAAGATGCTCTGTGTCCTAAATGGCACCCTATTCCCTTATTTTTACCACTGACCACAGGACTCTGGTAAAAAGTTGTGCACTACATATGGAATAGGATGCCATTTGTGATGCACCTTCTGTCCTCCTCTCCACTCAACATTAGGCCACAACTATCAGGCCATCCTAAAACACATTCATCAGGCCTGGACTGTTATCACCCAGAAAGGCTTGAATATGGAAATGGGATCCTGCCACTGATAAGGCCAGGCTTGGATTATCTCCTCCTCTCCTTCATCAGATAGTCACAGAGGAATGGTAACAGGCCGGAACATTCCCCCATTGTTTTGTAAGGGTGCTGATAGGGTTGGGCTGGGGGGGTAACACACACACATACTGAATCACACACACAAACATGTGGACACTCATATACAGGTTAGGGCTGTGCTGGCTGTAGGTGGGGAGGTAGAAGGTGAGGGAGATGTTTGTAGGAGGGTCATAGGGAGTGCAGGGGATCACCTGGGCTGCTCCTCACTCCTCACCTGTTGTCACACTGAGGTGCACATACACTGTAGTCACTACTCACTGCCCCATCATGCCCCTGCAGCTGCAGATTTCACCTGGTCATTCCCCTTGTCCCAAAGACATTGATATGCATACTTCTACCACTAACATAGACACATATACTAACTCAAATACATGTAAACACACACATTAATTCATGAGCACACACATCTATTTATGCACGCATGAACGTGCACACACACACACATTAGGGGCTTGAGCTGGGCGATATGGAAATAAATCCATATCACAGTAAATGGACAGAATTATCACGATAACGATACATGTAACGATACGTTTTTTACATTTAATGTTCACCACAGTTCGTTTTTACATTACCCTTAATACTACTACTACTACTTGAACATTGTAGCTATCAAGTGTCCCATTAACAATCACAAATATTAGCTAACCTCTTAAATTTAAAACCTCATATTTCTCTGCTAGGGCCCTATAGGTTATTTATTGTAATTAACAATATCAGACAAATATCCATGATAAGTGGTTGGTTTGGTCGGTATCGATAGGGCTCAGGTTTATCGTCCCAGCTCTAACACACACACACACGCACACACACACGCACACACACACACACACACACACACACACACACACACACACACACACACACACACACACACACACACACACACACACACACACACACACACACACACACACACACACACACACACACACACACACACACACACACACACACACACACACACACACACACACACCCGTCTCTCCTCAACACGTGTGCTGTACTAACTAAACTAAAATAGGGCAGGTTTAATTAGGGCCTTGCTACCTGAGCAGTTCTTCAAAGCCATCCCGCCCCTGTGCTAATCTAAGGCAACGCTTCGTTATGAATTCTTCAAAGTCCCACCAAGCTGTCAGGAGGGCTTGTTGAGAGCTCCGTCATTAGTAGGGTACGGCAGGTACAAAGACTGGCCTGTTGTTCTGAGGGTGGAGGTTGGAGGGTAACATCTTGCAGAGATAGGGGGCATCCCAAATAGCACCATATGACCTATTTAGCGCACTACTTTTGACCACTGCCCATAGAACTCTGGTCAAAAGTTGCTCTATAAAGAGAAAGGTGTGCCATTTGGGACCCAGTCCTCAGCCCGAAGCGGTAGAGGAGTTCCCTGTAGGTACTCTGACCTGAAGTGCTCAGGTGTGTTGACTTGGACTTGGACACAGTTGCTCACAAAGGATAGTATTGACATGACTAGGAGGGTAAAATCCCTCTCGTGTTTGACTGAGCTGAGAGGCACTAAAGAGAGCGTATCTCATCAGACACATTATTAGCTGTGATCGGCAAGACTATCAAAAAACGTTAGCTGACAAAAGAGGGCCTGTCCAAAACACTGCAATAAAGTGAGCCGCTATTGGCTGGTAAGTGATTTAAATGAGTGTCTAGATAGCTTTGACTGAGGCTTTGATAAGACTGAGGCAGGCTGGGCTGCAGGGCTGCCATGATTCTACAGCTGATTATTAACACACTGATACTATACAGCACTACTAGGCCTCCAAGCAAACAGCTGATTATTGACACACTGATACGACACTACTAGGCCTGCAAGCAAACCGATGTCATAATGGGCTAATACAACTCAATACAACTCAACATAACAACACACTCTTAAATTACCTGTCACTCTTATCCACCTCATTTTCGAACGCTTATAAAATGCTGAGGCCAAACGCAGGAAATATGAATACAACTTCCTCTGCGCTCGAGCATCATAATCATAATATCATAATTCATATGCGCGCCATTAGAAATCCCTGTAGTAGCATGTTTCTGTTATCTGATACATTAGCCTTGTTTGCCTAAACTGCAGAGAGAAGCCCCATAACGAATCCAAATGGTTGGCAAATTAGGCAGGCTAGATGCATTTATTTTAAAATGAATATGCCTTCTAAATGCCAGGCTTTTGATTGTTTATTTAAATGAAATAGAAAATGCATGTTGGGGAAAGTTTAGGAGGGAAAGCACATTAGTGTGATCACTTTTGTCCTGTTATGACAACATTGTTGCACTGCATTTGCAAATAGTTACACAGGACAGACATGGAGATGCAATGACATACTGTAAAAGATGCAAAGGCTAAACAGTGTTTGTTGTTGAATCGCCACATTTAAATACCAGTTACTGTATTCTTCTTCATTAGGACTGCATGTACATTGAAATATTATTTGCAGTTGTCACTATGACAATGAACACACCCTGAAAGCACTGAATGGTCTGAACCAGTATCTATGTGTTAGAGACCTCATGAATGGACTGAACCAGTATCTGTGTGTTACATACCTCATGCATGGACTGAACCAGTGTGTTAAAGACCTCATGAATGGACTGAACCAGTATCTGTGTGTTAGAGACCTCACGAATGGAAATGAACCAGTATCTGTGTGTTAGAGACCTCATGAATGGACTGAACCAGTATCTGTGTGTTAGAGACCTCATGAATGGTCTGAACCAGTGTGTTAAAGACCTCATGAATGGACCGAACCAGTATCTGTGTGTTAGAGACCTCATGAATGGTCTGAACCAGTGGGTTAAAGACCTCATGAATGGACTGAACCAGTGTGTTAATTAAAGACCTCATGAATGGTCTGAACCAGTATCTGTGTGTTGGAGACCTCATGAATGGTCTGTACCACTATCTGTGTATTAAAGACCTCATGAATGGACTGAACCAGTATCTGTGTGTTAAAGACCTCATGAATGGACTGAACCAGTATCTGTGTGTTAGAGACCTCATGAATGGTCTGAACCAGTGTGTTAAAGACCTCATGAATGGTCTGAACCAGTATCTGTGTGTTAGAGACCTCATGAATGCTCTGAACCAGTATCTGTGTGTTAGAGACTTCATGAATGGACTGAACCAGTATCTGTGTGTTAGAGACCTCATGATTGGTCTGAACCAGTATCTGTGTGTTAGAGACCTCAAGAATGGACTGACCCAGTATCTGTGTGTTAGAGACCTCATGATTGGTCTGAACCAGTATCTGTGTTAGAGACCTCATGAATGGTCTGAACCAGTGTGTTAAAGACCTCATGAATGGACTGAACCAGTATCTGTGTGTTAGAGACCTCATGAATGGACTGAACCAGTATCTGTGTGTTAGAGACCTCAAGAATGGTCTGAACCAGTGTCTTAAAGACCTCATGAATCGACTGAACCAGTATCTGTGTGTTAGTGACCTCATGAATGGTCTGAACCAGTGTGTTAAAGACCACATGGATAGTCTGAACCAGTATCTGTGTGTTAGAGACCTCATGAATGGTCTGAACCAGTATCTGTGTCTTAGAGACTTCATGAATGGTCTGCACCACTGTCTGTGTGTTAAAGACCTCATGAATGGACTGAACCAGTATCTGTGTGTTATGAATGGACTGAACCAGTATCTGTGTGTTAAAGACCTCATGAATGGACTGAACCAGTATCTGTGTGTTTGTGACCTCATGAATGGTCTGAACCAGTGTGTTAAAGACCTCATGAATGGTCTGAACCAGTATCTGTATGTTGGAGACCTCATGGATGGTCTGAACCAGTATCTGTGTGTTAGAGACCTCATGAATGGTCTGAACCAGTATCTCTGTGTTAGAGACCTCATGATTGGTCTGAACCAGTATCTGTGTGATAGAGACCTCATGAATGGACTGAACCAGTATATGTGTGTTAGAGACCTCATGAATGGACTGAACCAGTATCTGTGTGTTAGAGACCTCATGAATGGACTGAACCACTGTGTTAAAGACCTCATGAATGGACTGAACCAGTATCTGTATGTTGGAGACCTCATGGATGGTCTGAACCAGTATCTGTGTGTTAGAGACCTCATGAATGGTCTGAACCAGTATCTCTGTGTTAGAGACCTCATGATTGGTCTGAACCAGTATCTGTGTGATAGAGACCTCATGAATGGACTGAACCAGTATATGTGTGTTAGAGACCTCATGATTGGTGTGAACCAGTATCTGTGTGTTAGAAACCTCATGAATGGTCTGAACCAGTATCTGTGTGTTAGAGACCTCATGAATGGACTGAACCAGTATCTGTGTGTTAGAGACCTCATGAATGGACTGAACCAGTGTGTTAAAGACCTCATGAATGGACTGAACCAGTAGCTGTGTGTTAGAGACCTCATGAATGGACTGAACCAGTATCTGTGTGTTAGAGACCTCATGAATGGTCTGAAACAATGTCTTAAAGACCTCATGAATCGACTGAACCAGTATCTGTGTGTTATGGTCTGACCTCATGAATGGTCTGAACCAGTGTGTTAAAGACAGCATGAATGGTCTGAACCAGTATCTGTGTGTTGGAAACCTCATGGATGGTTTGAACCAGTATCTGTGTGTTAGAGACCTCATGAATGGTCTGAACCAGTATCTGTGTCTTAGAGACTTCATGAATGGTCTGCACCACTATCTGTGTGTTAAAGACCTCATGAATGGACTGAACCAGTATCTGTGTGTTAGAGACCTCATGAATGGTCTGAACCAGTGTGTTAAAGACCTCATGAATGGACTGAACCAGTATATGTGTGTTTGTGACCTCATGAATGGTCTGAACCAGTGTGTTAAATACCGCATGAATGGTCTGAACCAGTATCTGAACCAGTATGTGTTGGAGACCTCATGGATGGTCTGAACCAGTATCTGTGTCTTAAAGACCTCATGAATCGACTGAACCAGTATCTGTGTGTTAGTGACCTCATGAATGGTCTGAACCAGTGTGTTAAAGACCGCATGGATAGTCTGAACCAGTATCTGTGTGTTAGAGACCTCATGAATGGTCTGAACCAGTATCTGTGTCTTAGAGACTTCATGAATGGTCTGCACCACTGTCTGTGTGTTAAAGACCTCATGAATGGACTGAACCAGTATCTGTGTGTTATGAATGGACTGAACCAGTATCTGTGTGTTAAAGACCTCATGAATGGACTGAACCAGTATCTGTGTGTTTGTGACCTCATGAATGGTCTGAACCAGTGTGTTAAAGACCTCATGAATGGTCTGAACCAGTATCTGTATGTTGGAGACCTCATGGATGGTCTGAACCAGTATCTGTGTGTTAGAGACCTCATGAATGGTCTGAACCAGTATCTCTGTGTTAGAGACCTCATGATTGGTCTGAACCAGTATCTGTGTGTTAGAAACCTCATGAATGGTCTGAACCAGTATCTGTGTGTTAGAGACCTCATGAATGGACTGAACCAGTATCTGTGTGTTAGAGACCTCATGAATGGACTGAACCACTGTGTTAAAGACCTCATGAATGGACTGAACCAGTATCTGTATGTTGGAGACCTCATGGATGGTCTGAACCAGTATCTGTGTGTTAGAGACCTCATGAATGGTCTGAACCAGTATCTCTGTGTTAGAGACCTCATGATTGGTCTGAACCAGTATCTGTGTGATAGAGACCTCATGAATGGACTGAACCAGTATATGTGTGTTAGAGACCTCATGATTGGTGTGAACCAGTATCTGTGTGTTAGAAACCTCATGAATGGTCTGAACCAGTATCTGTGTGTTAGAGACCTCATGAATGGACTGAACCAGTATCTGTGTGTTAGAGACCTCATGAATGGACTGAACCAGTGTGTTAAAGACCTCATGAATGGACTGAACCAGTAGCTGTGTGTTAGAGACCTCATGAATGGACTGAACCAGTATCTGTGTGTTAGAGACCTCATGAATGGTCTGAACCAATGTCTTAAAGACCTCATGAATCGACTGAACCAGTATCTGTGTGTTAGTGACCTCATGAATGGTCTGAACCAGTGTGTTAAAGACCGCATGAATGGTCTGAACCAGTATCTGTGTGTTGGAGACCTCATGGATGGTCTGAACCAGTATCTGTGTGTTAGAGACCTCATGAATGGACTGAACCAGTATCTGTGTGTTAGAGACCTCATGAATGGACTGAACCAGTGTGTTAAAGACCTCATGAATGGACTGAACCAGTAGCTGTGTGTTAGAGACCTCATGAATGGTCTAAACCAGTGTGTCAAAGACCGCATGAATGGTCTGAACCAGTATCTGTGTGTTGGAGACCTCATGGATGGTCTGAACCAGTATCTGTGTGTTAGAGACCTCATGAATGGACTGAACCAGTATCTGTGTGTTAGAGACCTCATGAATGGACTGAACCAGTGTGTTAAAGACCTCATGAATGGACTGAACCAGTAGCTGTGTGTTAGAGACCTCATGAATGGACTGAACCAGTATCTGTGTGTTAGAGACCTCATGAATGGTCTGAACCAATGTCTTAAAGACCTCATGAATCGACTGAACCAGTATCTGTGTGTTAGTGACCTCATGAATGGTCTGAACCAGTGTGTTAAAGACCGCATGAATGGTCTGAACCAGTATCTGTGTGTTGGAGACCTCATGGATGGTCTGAACCAGTATCTGTGTGTTAGAGACCTCATGAATGGTCTGAACCAGTATCTGTGTCTTAGAGACTTCATGAATGGTCTGCACCACTATCTGTGTGTTAAAGACCTCATGAATGGACTGAACCAGTATCTGTGTGTTAGAGACCTCATGAATGGTCTGAACCAGTGTGTTAAAGACCTCATGAATGGACTGAACCAGTATATGTGTGTTTGTGACCTCATGAATGGTCTGAACCAGTGTGTTAAAGACCGCATGAATGGTCTGAACCAGTATCTGTGTGTTGGAGACCTCATGGATGGTCTGAACCAGTATCTGTGTGTTAGAGACCTCATGAATGGTCTGAACCAGTATCTGTGTCTTAGAGACTTCATGAATGGTCTGCACCACTATCTGTGTGTTAAAGACCTCATGAATGGACTGAACCAGTATCTGTGTGTTAGAGACCTCATGAATGGTCTGAACCAGTGTGTTAAAGACCTCATGAATGGACTGAACCAGTATATGTGTATTTGTGACCTCATGAATGGTCTGAACCAGTGTGTTAAATACCGCATGAATGGTCTGAACCAGTATCTGTGTGTTGGAGACCTCATGGATGGTCTGAACCAGTATCTGTGTCTTAAAGACCTCATGAATCGACTGAACCAGTATCTGTGTGTTAGTGACCTCATGAATGGTCTGAACCAGTGTGTTAAAGACCGCATGGATAGTCTGAACCAGTATCTGTGTGTTAGAGACCTCATGAATGGTCTGAACCAGTATCTGTGTCTTAGAGACTTCATGAATGGTCTGCACCACTGTCTGTGTGTTAAAGACCTCATGAATGGACTGAACCAGTATCTGTGTGTTATGAATGGACTGAACCAGTATCTGTGTGTTAAAGACCTCATGAATGGACTGAACCAGTATCTGTGTGTTTGTGACCTCATGAATGGTCTGAACCAGTGTGTTAAAGACCTCATGAATGGTCTGAACCAGTATCTGTATGTTGGAGACCTCATGGATGGTCTGAACCAGTATCTGTGTGTTAGAGACCTCATGAATGGTCTGAACCAGTATCTCTGTGTTAGAGACCTCATGATTGGTCTGAACCAGTATCTGTGTGTTAGAAACCTCATGAATGGTCTGAACCAGTATCTGTGTGTTAGAGACCTCATGAATGGACTGAACCAGTATCTGTGTGTTAGAGACCTCATGAATGGACTGAACCACTGTGTTAAAGACCTCATGAATGGACTGAACCAGTATCTGTATGTTGGAGACCTCATGGATGGTCTGAACCAGTATCTGTGTGTTAGAGACCTCATGAATGGTCTGAACCAGTATCTCTGTGTTAGAGACCTCATGATTGGTCTGAACCAGTATCTGTGTGATAGAGACCTCATGAATGGACTGAACCAGTATATGTGTGTTAGAGACCTCATGATTGGTGTGAACCAGTATCTGTGTGTTAGAAACCTCATGAATGGTCTGAACCAGTATCTGTGTGTTAGAGACCTCATGAATGGACTGAACCAGTATCTGTGTGTTAGAGACCTCATGAATGGACTGAACCAGTGTGTTAAAGACCTCATGAATGGACTGAACCAGTAGCTGTGTGTTAGAGACCTCATGAATGGACTGAACCAGTATCTGTGTGTTAGAGACCTCATGAATGGTCTGAACCAATGTCTTAAAGACCTCATGAATCGACTGAACCAGTATCTGTGTGTTAGTGACCTCATGAATGGTCTGAACCAGTGTGTTAAAGACCGCATGAATGGTCTGAACCAGTATCTGTGTGTTGGAGACCTCATGGATGGTCTGAACCAGTATCTGTGTGTTAGAGACCTCATGAATGGTCTGAACCAGTATCTGTGTCTTA
>NC_060177.1:14495604-14570604 GCF_021184085.1 Oncorhynchus gorbuscha | reverse complement strand
GGATTTACCACTGAATCGTTTTTTTTACAGTGACACAATAGTTGAAATTGACAATGGGAACCCAACACTGCACGCATCACTGTTGTATACGAAACATGTGCGATGAGCGACTATACAAAAAATCAAGTGTAACCTCAGATCACTACACAGCTGTTGGTGTGACGTAAAGCTGAGTTTTGTAAGAGGAAACAACTTAAGGCGTGTGAGAACAGTTTTTTGTTATTGGGTATTCCTGAAAGTGGTATCCGGGATTACATGTTTTACAGCTAATCCTTTGCTCCGGTGTTTGATACGCAGCCTACATGTGTGCGTGTGTCTGTGTGTGTGAGAGCGTGCTTGTGGTTCTGCCCTGCTTTTGTTTGTGTGTGCGCGCGCATGTGTGTGTGTGTCACACAGTATGTGTTATACCAGCCATGCTTGTTTAGTGGTGCCCCAGTCACACAGCATGTGTTATACCAGCCATGCTTGTTTAGTGGTGCCCCAGTCACACAGCATGTGTTATACCAGCCTTGCTTGTTTAGTGGTGCCCCAGTCACACAGCATGTGTTATACCAGCCATGCTTGTTTAGTGGTGCCCCAGTCACACAGCATGTGTTATACCAGCCATGCTTGTTTAGTGGTGCCCCAGTCACACAGAATGTGTTATACCAGCCATGCTTGTTTAGTGGTGCCCCAGTCACACAGCATGTGTTATACCAGCCATGCTTGTTTAGTGATGCCCCAGTCACACAGCATGTGTTATACCAGCCATGCTTGTTTAGTGGTGCCCCAGTCACGCAGACAGGCGCTGTGTTTAGAATGACTGTCTCCCCTCCAAAGGCTTCTAGGTGAGGAGCAGAGCCGGATCTGATGATCAAAAGTACTGTTTGTTTTTGCTTCCCGACCTCGAGAGAGGGAAACGCCACGTCCCCACTGAGCGCAGTGCAGACGGGTTACCCCTCGCACTGATCAGCTCTCTTGAGGCCGCACAGTGTGTGTGTGTGCGCTGCTGTTTCATCACTGTGCTAGTTGCCTCCTCCACCTTCCTCCTCCTCTCCATCCTCATCTCTCCCCATCTCCCTCTCTACTCCTCCCCCTCCTCTACCCCCTACTCTCTCCCCATCCCTCTTTCCCCATCATATCCTCCCCCGTCTCTCCACTCTCATCTTCCACCTACCTCTTCCCCCTTCTCCTCTCTCGCTCTCCTCCACATCTTCCTCCCCTCATCCATCCCCCCCCATTCTCCTCTCTCCTCCACCCTTCTCTCTCCCCTCCTCCCACCCCATCTCTCCCCACTCCTCTCCATCTCCCTGTCCCCCTCTTTTCTCCCCCTCAGTCTCTGCTACCTGGAGCTGACAGTGACGTGTGCTGTCACCTCTACTGCCGGATCTAGGAATGAAAGGCGGAACGGCAGGGCACACACACACACACACACACACACACACACACACACACACACACACACACACACACACACACACACACACACACACACACACACACACACACACACACACACACACACACACACACACACACACACACACACACACACACACACACACACACACACACACACACACCTTACAAACACAGAAAGAGGGATTCTAGGCCTTTGGATGGTGTGTCTTCTTCGCTACCAACTCTACCTCTTCGTCACAGTCTCAGCCTGCCGTAGCGTAGCGTAGCCGACCCATAGTGGCGTGGTCTTTCATCTGTACTGAGGTGGCGGTGGCAGTCGTATATTATTCATGGTTCATGCGATCCAAGGCAAGCGTCATGCGGCAGAGGTAATAAGACTCTGAACTGGGAAGGAGGTGATGAACATGCAGGAGAGAGAGATAGACACAGGCCTCCTTTCCTTCTTCTACACTGGAAGATACACCCTGTGTACCTTAGGCATGCTGTACAACTTTGATTTATTCTGCATCAGTTGACACGACAGGTCGTTTTTAGGGTGTTCTGTTGGTTTTTCAGTTACATGTTTGAGCAGAACAGGACATATTTATTTCCTGGAGGTATGGGGGATAACATTGCTTGTGTTTTCAGTACTACTAACTTAACAAATAAAAATAACATTTGTAACTGACTGAGGAACATATTTAAAGTCCACTCTGTAAAGTAAAGGTGCTGTATGTGTCCACTCCTAACCCAGGCCACACGTAGCTGTTTCACCAAACAGAAGAAGGAGGGGAAAATTTGACCTCCCAGAATGCCCCTCTCTAGTCTAGTGTGCTGCAGGGGGGGGGGGCTCATAGGTGAAGGGAAGGGTAGAGAGCATAACAGCTGACTGGGCTCAGCCTATAAGACTGTGTGTCCTGGTGTGCAGTGTCTGGGGGCGATATGAGATTAACCACCTGGACTTGGAGCTTGACCCACTGGAGCGAGAGAAGAGAGATGGAGAAGGAGGAGGGAAGGAGGAGAGAGAGAGAAAGAGGGAGAGAGAGAGGAGAGAGAGAAAGAGGGAGAGAGAGGAGGGGTGTGGTATGGTAGGTAAATGGACATTGGGGTGATGTAGGAAGAAAGACAGAGATGGGGTGAAGAAAGAGAGAGATCGGGAATAAAGAGAGAGAGAGGGAGAGGGGGAGAGAGAAAAAGAGAAATGGTGAGTGGACACAGTCTGGACAGCCATTAGCTCATCAATGGAGGGGTATCACTGCCACTTAACACAGCTTATTGATCTGGTCAGCCTGCAGGGCCTCTGGTGAGTGTCTATTTCCTATTGAATATACCAAGTCTATTCTTATTGACCGATATCCCCACTACTGCCAACCTCTCTTCCATCCCCACCAGGGAATGTTTTAAACACTCATTTGAAATTATAATCTCTGTGAGTAAATGTCATAATCGCCCCTAAGGCCTGGTGCAGATTGGCCGGAGAGCAGTGGTCTCAGAGGTCAGGGGGATTGGTCAATACTGACCTCTCTGTGGTCAGCCAAGACACTCAGTCATTGAGAAACAAAATGGCTTCTGTTGGTCAGCTGTTTACTGGGTTCATGAAGCCGATAGGGGTCATGATCCATTGAATGAAAAAAGTGGGACATTAAATAAATGTTATAAAGATGTGAATGACTGGAGAAATATCTGTGTAATTGTTTAATAGAACCTGTTGTAGTATGTGTTTGTGTTTGTGTGCACAAGTACGTGTGTAGGCACCGTGTGACTGCATGGAGAGTGACGCAGGAGTGACGCAATCCCTGACTGCTCATCAATGCTTCATAGGTTAGATCATTAGATCTGAAGTGACAGGTCTACACTGAGCTGAGCTGGGGAGGGGAGGGAACAGGGAGGGGCATATTGCTATTGATCCTCTGCTCCATGGGCTTCTACTGTTACCATGGTTATCTGTGAGGGGGCAGGGCAGGAAGGGAACACTGCATATGAGGTGATTTAGTTGCTATAAATTTGTATCACAATTACATTTCAGTAGATATTCTAGTTTAATCTTTGTTTTTGTTAATTTTGTGGGGCTCCTCACCTGATTTTATTGTACAAAAGTCTCTATATGCCTGTTATAATTTGCCCATAATTTAATTTGTCATAATTACACCACAGACGAATAGGACACTCATCTGATATACATGTTAGCTAAGGCTCTGTGGTCCTATAACCATTACTCTTCCATAGCTCAATGAGTCAGTGGTTTATTGTGGGCAGATAGATAGAGCAGAGGGGTCTGACAAAATCCTCCCAAAGCTCCCAGTCAGTCAGCCAGGTTGGGCCGGGCCCAGGCAGGCCTGCCAAACTCCTCAGCTGTTCCTCTAAAGCAGGCTGAAATAAGAGCAGGCCTCAAAAGCCCTTTGATCTTTTACTGCAGGGGTCAAGGCTGAAATGACCCGTAAATGAAGGAGGAATGAGCTTTCATTTTGTCAACCTGCTCTGTTATTATAAAGCAGGGCCTTCGGGTGACATGAGCTTGTCTTAAGTGCCTACGCCGGTGGAACAGCCAAACATGTTTTGGTGTCACCCAAAGCCCTGTTCACCTACACAAGAAAACATTTACTGGGCCCCCATTGAACAGCTGTGGGAATTTACTGAGGAGTGTGTGTGCTCGTGCTGCATGTCTGTGTGTGTCATGGCAGTGTGCATGTGGGACTTTTTGCCTGTGAGTGTTTGTAGGTAGATTTCTAAGGGAGTTGCTCTCTGGTCTACACAGCGTCTGAGGTGCGTTGTCGTCGAGAGATGAAGAGGAGCAGACATCACATACTAAACAAAGCAACAGCAGTAAATACTGGGCTAAAAGGGAGCCGTCTCTCTACTGCAGCTGCTGTTTACAACATTCACATATCCAGACTAGTAGAGCCAACCTGTGTTGGCGGAGCACATAAAGGTAACAAAACATGATCATTATGGGATGCATTTGTACAAAATCGTGGTACAGAACATCTTCTTCCGAGTGCTGACATCGCCCACGCATCGCTCCGACTACAGAGAGAAAACCCCGCAGCTGACAAAGGGAAAGCTGGGGAAGAAAGAGCGCCATTTCCATCACTCAAGTCTCAGCTTGTGTTTAGAGTAGTTCAATATTGTGCCCCATTTTGATTTGAACCTGACATTTTTTCTGAAGCTCCCCTATTCCGAATCACAGGGAGAGAAATGAGAGCACTGAACTCACTAGATGTGGAAGAACGGGAAAAACCCCCGGAAGAAAACAACAGGGAAACACAGAGAGAAAACAAATAAATACATAAATAAATCAACAATAGTAGTGTTGAGCCGGTGAAGGAGCCAAACAGGGAAACGTTGCAACAGACATTGCAGTGGGGAAATATTTAAATTGCGGTTATATCAATAATTGAGGTATCTGAGACACAGTGTTTTTGTTCACCATAAGGTTTGATGTAACGGTAGGAAGGTTGAGATTAGGAAGTGTTTGTTTTATTGATGCCCTGGTGCAGATCACATCTGGTGTGAACACTCCCCATTACCCCCATACATGCACACACACATGCACACACAGACACACACACACACACACACACACACACACACACACACACACACACACACACACACACACACACACACGCACGCACGCACGCACGCACGCACGCACGCACGCACGCACACACACACACACACACACACACACACACACACACACACACACACACACACACACACACACACACACACACACACACACACACACACACACACACACACACACACACACACACACACACACACACACACACACACACACCAACCAAAATCCGCATCAATCAATTAACAGTAGCCCCGTCTTAACACGTCCAGTTGTTAAGACTAGTTAGACCCAGTTTACAGACCCTTGTGAAATTCTAATAATACAGTATTACTGCACGGCAGGAATTGCAAACTTGTAGTTTATTCAAGGTTTAAAAATGCTTCTAATGTTAGCAATTTCCACTTTAAAATGTCAGACTTGATTTGCCCTAATGCACAATGTGTCTGTGGGAGTATTTACATATTCCCGTCCGTGCGGGGCCAAGGTGACCGAGTTGATAAATACTGTGTTGAAGCCAGATAAAGTCACTCATATTTCTTACTAATTCTGGTGTCCGCGTCCCCTCACTTCATAAAATAAGTAGTCGGGTTTATTATGTCACGGTTTGGAATGAAAAAGTAGACTTGAAAACAAGTTTTACTGGCATTTGATGTCAACTAACTAGCTAGAAAGCAAGCTTACTAGTTAGCTACATTAAGAACAATGCTAGCTAAGTTGCAGAAGCTAGCTAGCTAAAGACCACATGTCGGAACCACAGCAAGATAATAATGAGAATGCAGAACCAGCACACGCTAACCTGAATGAGATGGCACGACAAGCAATATTCCAAATATCTCCCCCTTCCGAATTCAACTTCACTCACCCAGGAGAATGGCCACAGTGGTTCACCCTCTTCCAACATTTCAGACAGGCATCTGGCTTGGACAAGCAGCCGCAAGACAGGCAAGTAAACACGTCGCTATACGCAATGGCCACAGAGGCTGAGACTATAGTATGCTCCAGAAATCTGACAACTGACGAGCTAATGATTTATGACACTGTCTCATAACTCCCCAACTACCATGCTAGCAATTCAGAGACTCGTAAGAAGTAGTCAGGTTAATTATGTCACGGTTTCGAATGAAAAAGTAGTCTTGAGAACAAGTTTTACAGTTTTGTAGTTAATGATCTCAGCTAACTAGCTAGCCACACTAGCCACAGAGGCCAAGGTATGCTCCAGAAATCTGACAACTGACGAGGTAATGATTTGTGACACTGTCAGATCTGCGCTAAACAGCCACTTTGTGCCGAAACAGAATGTGATTTTTGAAATAGTTAGATTTAATAAACGCATTCAGGAAAGTGAGGAATCAGTGGACAAGTTCATCATTGCTTTGCATGAGCTCAGTGAACATTGTGATTATGGACAATGGCGAAGGTGCATAAAGATGGAGGAATTCAGATATGATGCTGTTGCTTTCAGCACTACACACAGAGTTCTTAAACTATGGCGCGCGACATGGTTCAATGTGCCAGAAAATCAGCACAATCTACTTTTCTTATATCCTGTGCTAATGCCGATACAAAAAATGAGTAACTTAGAGAAATGTACCATTTGCAAATGAGGCATTTGTGGTAAGTACATGGAGGCTTATCTTTATGGACCGGGGGACTAGGGTCAGTTTGTTATATCTGGAGTACTTCTCCTGTCCTATCCGGTGTCCTGTGTGAATTTAAGTATGCTCTCTTTTGATTTGATCTTCGCAATTACGTGATGATCTAATAGGGCCAAATTAGTGGTAGGTCTTCATGACAGAGCCCTATCAGAACCAATGCAGGTGGATCCAGCCCTTACCTTACAGAAAGCTTAAACCATGGCCCGTCAAAAATAAATGATAAAGAAACAACAATCCTTACTCAGTGAACGGAGAACAAAGACAAATGGTCGAGGCTATAGGAAACACAAAGTAGCCTTTCTAGCATTCTTGGCGACCAAGATACACTGACACTGCTAGTGAACCAAACAGGGCTACACAGAGAAGTGACTCACAGTGTAAAAAACACAAATCAACAGACAAAACCATGTTCATGGTGTGGAAATAAAAAAAATCGTCCCATAACAGACGATTTTGCCCAGACAGAGATGTTATCTGCAGAAATTGTCAAAAGAAGTGGTCTACTATACAACAGTCTGCAGATTACAACCCTCAGTGTCAGAACTCCTAGAGGAAGAGGAGTGTGAAATTGCATTTCTTGGCTCTATCAGGACAGATACAGACCAGCCATGGGTAACTACACTCAGTCTGTGTAATCAACAGGTCAAATAAAAAGGGACACAGGCGCAGATGTCACAGTCATTCTGGAGATCATAAACCAACAGCTGACCAAAGACCCACTGCAGCACACACCTCAAGTTCTTCAGGGCCCCAGTCAAATACCCCTTATTGTGAGAGGTAAATTCCCGGGCAACGTTCAACTCAATAAGAAATCTATGTCATTTGTGACCATTGCACTGTTCTACTGGGCCACCCCGCTGTCACTGCACTCGGACTGGTCACAGGGACTGAAAAGATACAACCGCTGTCACTGCACTCGGACTGGTCGCAGGGACTGAACAGATACAACCGCTGTCACTGCACTCGGACTGGTCGCAGGGACTGAACAGCAGGGACTGAACAGGGACTGAACAGATACAACCGCTGTCACTGCACTCGGACTGGTCACAGGGACTGAACAGATACAACCGCTGTCACTGCACTCGGATTGGTCACAGGGACTGAACAGATACAACCGCTGTCACTGCACTCTGACTGGTCACAGGGACTGAACAGATACAACCGCTGTCACTGCACTCGGATTGGTCACAGGGACTGAACAGATACAACCGCTGTCACTGCACTCTGACTGGTCACAGGGACTGAATAGATACAACCGCTGTCACTGCACTCGGACTGGTCACAGGGACTGAATAGATACAACCGCTGTCACTGCACTCTGACTGGTCACAGGGACTGAACAGATACAACCGCTGTCACTGCACTCGGACTGGTCACAGGGACTGAAAAGATACAACCGCTGTCACTGCACTCGGACTGGTCACAGGGACTGAACAGATACAACCGCTGTCACTGCACTCGGATTGGTCACAGGGACTGAAAAGATACAACCGCTGTCACTGCACTCAGACAGGTCACAGGGACTGAACAGATACAACCGCTGTCACTGCACTCGGACTGGTCACAGGGACTGAAAAGATACAACCGCTGTCACTGCACTCGGACTGGTCACAGGGACTGAAAAGATACAACCGCTGTCACTGCACTCGGATTGGTCACAGGGACTGAAAAGATACAACCGCTGTCACTGCACTCGGACTGGTCACAGGGACTGAAAAGATACAACCGCTGTCACTGCACTCGGACTGGTCGCAGTGACTGAACAGATACAACCGCTGTCACTGCATTCGGACTGGTCACAGTGACTGAACACATACAACCGCTGTCACTGCACTCGGACTGGTCACAGGGACTGAACAGATACAACCGCTGTCACTGCACTCGGACTGGTCACAGGGACTGAACAGATACAACCGCTGTCACTGCACACTGACTGGTCACAGGGACTGAATAGATACAACCGCTGTCACTGCACTCGGACTGGTCACAGGGACTGAACAGAGACAACCGCTGTCACTGCACACTGACTGGTCACAGGGACTGAACAGATACAACCGCTGTCACTGCACTGGGACTGGTCACAGGGACTGAATAGATACAACCGCTGTCACTGCACTGGGACTGGTCACAGGGACTGAACAGATACAACTGCACACAGTGTCATCAGATCTGGAACAAGAGATCAAAGAAACATTTCCCAAACTTTTTCAAGGGACACAAACTGGCAGGTGAATACCATATCAACCTCGAACCTGAAGCTCAGCCATTTGCGATGTCTACACTCAGACAAGTGGTTCTCCCTCTCCTGGCTAAGGTAAAAAAGGAACTTGGCCGCATGGTGGTAGACATCATTACAAGAGTGGGAGAAGCAACGGAATGGTGTGCTGGGATGGTGGTAGTCTTCAAGCCTGATGGTAAATGTGCGCATCTGTGTGGACTTAGCCAACCCCTAAACGAAAGCGTCTGTTGGGAGCTACACATGCTACCTTGCATTGAACACACTCTAGGGCAGCTGAAAGACGCCAAGATCTTTTCCAAGCTTGACGAACAGTCAGAGTCCTTTCAAATTCCTCTGTCAAAAGACTGAAAAATGCACCACATTCATCACCTCCTGTGACGGATTCTGCTTTCAGAGGCTCCTGTTTGTAAATCACATTGGCACCAAAACATTTCTAGTGCAGAATGTCACAACTGCTGATGGCCTTGAAGGAGTCATCTGCCAAATGGATGATATCCTGGTGTAAGGGGCAACTCAGGATGAACACAACAACCGGCTGTTTGCTGAACGCAAAATGTGAGTTTTTCAATTCACAAGTGAAATTCCTGGGCCAGATCATCAATGGAAGTGGCGTTCGAGCTGACCCAGCCAAGGTGTGTTGGTACTGGAATGTAATGCCAGTACCAACAAACGTAAGCAAGGTATGGGGAAATACATCCCTCACCTTGCAGAGATTTCCAGACCCCTCAGAGAGCTACTGAACAAAAAACAGCACATGGACTTGGGATCCCCAGCAAGTGCAGGCATTTAATGACTCCTCCTGGATTAGCCCTTTACGACCCTACAGCAGATACCAAGGTGTCAGCTGATGTGTCCTCCTACAGCCTAGGAGCTGTTCTGCTACAGAGGAAAAGCGACACAGACTGGCGTCCCATTGCGTACGCCCGGGCCTTGTCTAGCGAGGAACATTGCACAAATCAAAAAATAAGCTCTTACTACTACATGGGGTTGTGTGCACTTCAGAGACTTGCTTATAGGCCTTGCATTTCAAGTCGACACTGACTATAAGCCCCTCCTAGCACTGATTAGCTTAAAGCGGCTAGGCAAACTACCACCAAGGATCCAATGTATCAGAATGAGACTCATGCCATTCAAGTTCTCTATTGCACATGTCTGGTAAGTGCTTGGCCATGGCCAACACACTGTTCAGAGCACCAGTGCTCTAGAACCCTTCAACAGAGAACCAGACAACCAATCTGAGGAACAGCTAATTGAAGGGAATGTGCACAGTATCCTCTCTGCTCTTCCCATTATGGAAAAATGCTACTGCCTAGTGAGACAGTGCTGTGAACAAGGTTGGGCAGAAGAAGTCCGACACAACCACGCTCTGAAACCCTATTGTGCCGCCTCAGGTGACCTCAATGTGGCACAAGGACTCTTACTAAAAGGTCATCCCCTCCAAAAGGCAAGAGGATGTTCTTATATGGTTGCATGAGGACCACCAAGGTATTCCGAAATCCAGAGAGAGAGCCAAGTCCTCTGTCTGGTGGCCAGGTCCCAGCAAGCAGCTACAAGTGAAAGTCGAACAATGTGACAAATACAGAAGACAGACACCAGAGTCCCTCCTCCCAAGTCCAACAGCAGATGGCTCTTGGCAAAAGCAAGGGGCTGACCTTTTTCACCTCAACAACTCCACCTACCTCGCTGTCTTTGACTATTTCTCTGGATTCATGGAGATGGCAAAAATGACCTCAACGAAATCTAGCATAATGGTGGAGAGTATGAGGTCATGGTTCACTCGTAGTAGGATCCCTCTTCTCCTTGTCTTAGAAAATGCCCCCCAGTTTGCCTCTGAGAATTTCAAAATATTCACAGACACCTGAGGATTCACACACACAACCTCAAGCCCGCTGTTTCCCCAAAGCAACGGTGCAGCCAAACGAGAAGTACAGACTGCCAAACAGCTCCTTTGCAGATCATCAGACCCCTACCTGACGCTCTTAGCGTACAGATCAACCCCCCTCTCTAATGGACTGAGCACAGCAGAGTTGTTGCACGGCAGGAAGCAGCTTCTGACCATTCCTACTCTGCCCTGACCGGTGACTCCAGGGTGGCCAGACCTCTCTGAGTGTACACACAAAGACAGACAATATGAGCTCAGCCTTAAAGAAACACTTTGACAGCCGACATTGAGCAAAGGCTTATCGAGCCTACGCCCAGGAGATAAAGTATGGATACAGGACTCCCGGGACATAGGTATAGCGCAATGACACTCAGACACAGCATGCTCCATCCTAGTAAACACTCATGGCCAGACAGTCAGGAGAAACCGTCGACACCTCACCCTGGACCAACAGAAACTGCGTCACCACAGCTGTACTACGACTCCACTGGCAACCACAGCACCTCTGACTCAGGCTCTGCGGAGCCTTCCCCAGCTCAGACATTACAGACAGACACATCCATTACCTCTCCACAACCTCTCGACGGTACTCTGTGAGGACTAGGCTCCCACCCACTTACAGTACCTTAAAGACTTTAAGCCCCATAGGTCAAACACCTTGAACTGGGACAGAATAAAGGCCCAGGTGTATGGAGAGAGTTACAGGTAGTCTACCCTGTGCTCTCTTTAAAAAATATTTTGACTGGATATGAACATGTTGTTTACATGTTAGTTTGGGTATTTATTGAAATGCTAGTTTAGAGAACTGTTACAGTTGTTAACTAGTGTATGCTTTCTGTTGTTCCTTAAGAAAGGGAGATGTGGGAGTAGTTACATGTCCCTCTCCGTAAGGGGACGCAAGGTGAGGTGTTTTGAAGACAGATAGTCACTCATGTTTCCTACTAACTGTGGTGTCCACGACCCTTCACTCCATAACTTAACAGTATCAACCCGTACAAAAAATGTCCATTAATTATAATCTACATAAAAATGCAAATTTCCTGTTGCTGCAGGATTATCTTCCTTCTGTAGCAAACTGGCTCAAATTAAGATCCTACCTCTATAGCTCCTCTGAGCAAACAAAGAAGATTTATAAGTAAACTCCCTGACCCATCAAAGGAGTGTATCTTTAGCACTAATTACGGACTGTGTTGACTCTTTGTCTCTCTGCTAGCTTGCACAGGCCTTATTACTTTTAGTCTGTCAAATCTGTCTCTGTCTGGGACACTTTCCCCTTCAAGACATTCCAGGCTACTGACTGTGAGACTATAGGCTACTGTGAGATAAATTAGCATATCCCTAGAGCCATGGCCCTATAGCTTTGATCATGTGACGCCTGCCCTGCCTGACCAGACCTGGTTGTAGTTAGTTAGAGACATGGGATGCGTACTTGTGGTTCTGTATGTTAAAGCTCTAGCAGACCTGCCAGTGTAACCCCCATGGCTGTAAGCCTTCTTGTCACGCTGCTATAATGCAGTGTCACTCCTACTGCTAATGGTTAGCATCACGCTCACTCCCCTCCCTCCCTCCTCCTCTCTAACTCAGCCAGACATAAGTGACCCGCGCCAGTACACTGGATCTGGCGTGAACTTAATCACTTGAGCAAATTGAAACCACTTGCTCAGCAGTATTTTTACAGCGGTATATAGTGTGTGACCCAGGCCTATTGTGAAGTGACCTCTGCTTTTTGAAAGAAGGCTGGGAGCTGGGGGACTGTACTGATGAGAGACCGAATGCCTTTGAAAAGACATGAGATGGTTAACTTTCCCTTTTTCTCCCTTTCTCCCTCCTTAGCTTGATCCCCTCAGTATGTTGGTTGGATGTTGGACATTCCTCCCCTAAACCCACTCTACCTGTTAGATTTACTACGCCTGGGTAATCCCCTCACAGTTGACATTTAGAGGACATGTTAAGAGTCATGCCTTTAGTGTGAATGTGTTTTTATCTTGAGTGCTTTATCGCCAGTAGGATCCACCACTTTGAAGACCTTCCTGTCCCTATAGGAAAGTTCCTGACCCTGATAACAAGAGTGAGTCCCAAATGGCACGCTATTCCCTATTAAGTGCACTACTTTTTACCAGAACCTATGGGCTCAAAAATAGTGCACAATATTGGAAATAGGGTGCCATTTGGGACTAATACCACTCTTACCAGCTCTCATCTCTGGGTCCTATCAGCAGGGGGAGCAGGGAGTAAGGGAAGCAGGAAGGGTCAAACAGCCCGCAGCCAGAGGGTTTAACCCAGGCGGACAAACACTGATCAGACACAGAGCTGGAATGCTTCTCTGCTTCTCTTGTCTTTGGAAAAATAGAGTATGTCCTTCTGTTGAGAAAAAGACAATGTTCACTTATTACAAAAACTTAGACTTGAGTGATTGGCGGATACATAGATCATAGACACGGATAGAGAGAAATATATTTACAAGGAAAGTCACAGGCTAGTTGTTAGCAAACATGTAGCTTTCCTTACCCCTCTGCTTTATCCCAGGGACTAGGAGAGCAAGGGTCCAGAACTTGAAAGACTTCAGACGGGGTCTGTTTAACTTTAAACGTCAAGTAATTATGTTGTAACGCAGAGGACATACAGTGGGGCAAAAAAGTATTTAGTCAGCCACCAATTGTGCAAGTTTTCCCATTTAAAAAGATGAGAGAGGCCTGTCATTTTCATCATAGGCACACTTCAACTATGACAGACAAAGGGAGAAAAAGAAATCCAGAAAATCACATTGTAGGATTTTTAATTAATTTATTAGGAAAATATGGTGGAAAATAAGTATTTGGTCAATAACAAAAGTTTATCTCAATACTTTGTTATATACCCTTTGTTGGCAATGACAGAGGTCAAACGTTTTCTGTAAGTCTTCACAAGGTTTTCACACACTGTTGCTGGTATTTTGGCCCATTCCTCCATGCAGATCTCCTCTAGAGCAGTGATGTTTTGGGGCTGTTGCTGGGCAACACAGACTTTCAACTCCCTCCAAAGATTTTCTATTGGGTTGAGATCTGGAGACTGGCTAGGCCACTCTAGGACCTTGAAATGCTTCTTACGAAGCCACTCATTCGTTGCCCAGGCGGTGTGTTTGGGATCATTGTCATGCTGAAAGACCCAGCCACGTTTCATCTTCAATGCCCTTGCTGGTGGAAGGAGGTTTTCACTCAAAATCTCACGATACATGGCCCCATTCATTCTTTCCTTTACATGGATCAGTCGTCCTGGTCCCTTTACAGAAATGCTTCACAGTAGGAATGGTGTTCTTTGGATGCAACTCAGCATTCTTTGTCCTCCAAACACGACGAGTTGAGTTTTTACCAAAAAGTTATATTTCGGTTTCATCTGACCATATGACATTCTCCCAATCTTCTTCTGGATCATTCAAATGCTCTCTAGCAAACTTCAGACGGGCTTGGACATGTACTGGCTTAAGCAGGGGGACACGTCTGGCACTGCAGGATTTGAGTCGCTGGCGGCATAGTGTGTTACTGATGGTAGGCTTTGTTACTTTGGTCCCAGCTCTCTGCAGGTCATTCACTAGGTCCCCCTGTGTGGTTCTGGGATTTTTGCTCACCGTTCTTGTGATCATTTTGACCCCACGGGGTGAGATGTTGCGTGGAGCCCCAGATCGAGGGAGATTATCAGTGGTCTTGTATGTCTTCCATTTCCTAATAATTGCTCCCTCAGTTGATTTCTTCAAACCAAGCTGCTTACCTATTGCAGATTCAATCTTCCCAGCCTGGTGCAGGTCTACAATTTTGTTTCTGGTGTCCTTTGACAGCTCTTTGGTCTTGGCCATAGTGGAGTTTGGAGTGTGACTGTTTGAGGTTGTGGACAGGTGTCTTTTATTCTGATAACAAGTTCAAACAGGTGCCATTAATACAGGTAACGAGTGGAGGACAGAGGGGCCTCTTAAAGAAGAAGTTACAGGTCTGTGAGAGCCAGAAATCTAGCTTTTTGTAGGTGACCAAATACTTATTTTCTACCATAATTTGCAAATAAATTCATAAAAAATCCTACAATGTGATTTTCTGGATAATTTTTCTCATTTTGTCTGTCATAGTTGAAGTGTACCTATGATGTAAATTACAGGCCTCTCTCATATTTTTAAGTGGGAGGACTTGCACAATTGGTGGCTGACTAAATACTTTTTTGCCCCACTGTACATGTTCACACAACACTCTTTCACAGGCCTTCTCCACTCTACAAGTAGCCGTAATCCTGGGACATCCAGGGGTTCCCTATGAAATTCCCAGTCCTCTTTTCCCGCCCCCTTTCCTAATCACAAACAGACGAGCACATTAGAGCCTCTGTGCCCTCCTTAATACCTCTTTAAATAATCCGTATTTCATTTGGATTTACACAGAGCTGTTAAGGTAGTAAAACTCTTCAAAGTGCTGTGTAACGTTTCATGATGGATGGTGAGGATGGTGTCGGTGTATATCTGTTCTTCATTACCTTTAATCACTCTGTGTTTTACCTGTTCGCTTTATTGTAACAGAGGTCATAAAAACACCCTTGTGAAAAAATGGTCCCGACTCTCAGATTATCTCGTTAACACAACCAAACAAAGTGCTGCGGCCCACTTTTAACATTTACCTTTCTGACAGGAGTGCATTCAGGGCTAAATCATGTTTTTACAGATCTTTCTCTTTCTCATTCTCTCTCTCCCTCCTCTCTGGGCTGAGTGGGACAACAGAGAGGCAAGTTGGAGAGGGAGGGGCTTTCTAGACTGGTCGAAGCCAAAATGAATGAATATAACATTAGAGGAAACTCATGTAAACGCTACTGAAGCCCTGTGATGTCATGAAGCACCCATGAGAAAGTAATGATAAAGTTATACAAGTTTAACTAAAAACACATCAATGAACATATTACATGTCATTGACGGAGTCTTTTGTATTAGCGGTTCCAATCCTACTACTACTGAAGCGTGTTATTAATTAGAGCCCATCCAGCCCCTCTCCTCCTCACCCAAAGCCCCAGAGGTAGAACTAAGGGCTGGGTGGTGCTGGTGCTAGTGGGTCCAGCACCAACCCATGACACTGACCATAGCCCTCCTGTCACAGTGACAGGGGGGGGGGGACCTCGGCTGAGGTATTTGACCTATTTAACCCTTAACCTCTAGGATGATTGAAGTGGCTGGCTTTCCCTGGTCGGCTGCTCATGGAGGGATGACGGTGACGAGTCCTTTAGGACCTCTCTGGTTGCAGGGTGGAGAGGGGAGAAACACACACACTCACACACACACACACACACACCTTCAGAGTCATAGGGGCCAGAGGGGTTGTAATCTGTCTGATGGGCTTGGCTCAGGCCTGAAGGAAGACATGCTGGTCAGTCATGAGAGAGAGAAGGGCAGTAGTAGCAGGCTGTAGGCAGTGACCTTGAGTTGTTCAGAAAGTGTCAACGCAGAGTGGAGTTTCCTCTAGGGCATCTCTTACTCATGTGTCCTGCATTAGCCTACTCACTTAACAAGAGAGTAAGTAGCCAGGGAGACTTGTGTTACTGGGGGTTGTCATGACGTGGCCCTCTTTGGGTATAGCGAGTACCATGCCCCTCTCTCACCACCTCTCTCTCCCTCTCCTACACCCAGGTTCTGTTATCTCAGATCATAAATTCCCAGAGGAGACTCTCTCCCCCATGGCCATGCAGTATATGGAGAGAGAGTTTCACAGTAGAACAAAGGAACTTCTTCTACATCACAGAACTTGAAAACTGAACAATATCCATGTTTTGGAGAATGTGTAAATGGTCGGTGGAGAAGCCAGCTATGACCCGGTCAGTTTTGTTTCATGTTGTGACCTCATGAAAGACAATACAGCCACAATACCATAACTCTGTTTATACAGGAGCCTCCATTATGAGGTTTGCATCTAATTATTGTTTAGAATTAATGAGTTAAGATGAAACTATTTGTGAAATTATGTAATGTGATTTTAAACTGTTAATGTGAGAGAATTGTATTCCCTTTAAAGTTTAACTAAGTCATTGGCCCTGTGAGCACAGACATGATCTGGCTCATGGGACAGCCCTTTTCTACTGTTACGAATAAAACCCCCACCTGAAGAAATCCTCTTTCGACCATGCGTACCTCGACCATCGAGGGGGCGAAGGTTTGAGTAGAGACCCCAAAAAACTCAGTATAAGCTAAGGTTGTAATAGTTGTTGAATTCCTAACCAAACCACGTGGAGCATTGGCTACAGGGGTGGAAATGGTTCAACTCTGAGACTATCGATCCCGACAGCTAGAAATGATGTACCATTGAATGCGAAGACCGAAGGACAACTACTGACAAAACATCTATTCTATAAGAACATTTCTGCATGGTACTCTGACGTATACATTCTAACCACGAAAGACTCCTGGGAAGCTTGGATGAACATTCCAACAGAAAGACGGATGATATCAACGGAGATCACGACGACACATTGAGCGTAAAAATATGTATTGATTACAATTATTCCCGGAGCGTTCATGTGCAAAGGATTAGCATTTCAATTAATATAATTATCAACTGTGTAGTCACTCTTTTGTCTTTCCCGCCCTTCTCAGTCCACACCCACTTCCCTTTGTCCACCAAGCCATCCTATCGGCTTAGCCCACTGGTGGAACCTCCCCTAATCATTTATTTGTAACCATATCTACTATTTGTTTGTTTATGCATTTCTGTGGTTATTTAGTTAGTAAATAAATAAATGATTAAGACAATTGATGTATGGATGATTCATAGTAAAGGCTGGGTTCGTGCAGATAACCAACGATTTACGAGAGAATTGATTTGATAAAATAACTAGTCTTCAATTTAATGATGCCAAAGACACGACAGGGTGTTATTGGGCACATTGCTTTATTTATAGATTATCTTAAAACTATTCAATATTTTCTGGTATGTTGTATGTAAAGTCATTTTTCTATTACGACAGATTCAAATTAAACAACAGTACTGTATCTATGTCAGTTGAAGTCCTTGGATTCTTGTGATAAAGACATAACATTGAGTCTGTATCCCCTATTGACACAGATACATCTAAATCTTATGTTTCACCTCCACTAATCTAATAATCTCTCTTAGTTTTCACCTTGTTCATGCCTCAAGGTCAAACAACTTTTCTCTCTTCAGTGTTCTCAAATAATCTGCTCTGCTCCCGGGGTCATCCCCGCTAATCCCCAGTCGCTCCATTCCTGGTGGGTTCTCCCATAGGGCCGGTGAAACTAGACCCCAAAACCCTGAGCCGGGCAAAAGATGTCCGCAGAGATAAAGAGTTCTGAGCCCACTCTCAGTCAGTGGTCTCAGGCAGGATTTCAGCGATACATCATCACAAAGCCATTAGGACTGGTCCCCAGCTCCACCCAGCCCAATGCCGAGCTGCATCCAAGTACCAAGCACCAAGACCCTGACCCAAATTCTAGGGCTGGGCGATATATCAAATTAATTCAATTAATTCTAATGGATGTTTCTGGGCGACATTCCAAATGCCTGCACCAGTGTTTATGTTAGCTTGTTCTCATGTTGTCTTGTGTCTCGTCTCCTTCACTCATTCTATGCTGTGTGCACCTTCCCTTTTACACCAGAGATCTGTATATAATGACGAGATGCACGTCTTCTCTCTAACAATAGGAGTTATTGCTCCAAAGGCAGGAAGGCAGGCGACCAGCTTAGGTCCAAAATAAGCCCATAAAAACTAATTGGGCTTATATTGGACAGATTTTAGCGAGAGTGAAACCTCTCGCTTTACCTCTTCCTCTATGGTTTACACACACATGCATGCGCATTCACACACACACACACACACACACACACACACACACACACACACACACACACACACACACACACACACACACACACACACACACACACACACACACACACACACACACACACACACACACACACACACACACACACACACACACACACACACACACACACACACACACACACACACACACACACACACACACACACACACACACCAAGCCCCTCCCCCTGCCACTCACAAGAACAAAGATGAGAGACCACTTCTTCCTCTCTGACAAGCAGTTTCAACACTCTATTTGCACTTGAGTCTTGGTCCAACAGAATCAGTCATATGGTCACCGCTACACATTGAGACATTATTTTACAGTAATGTCTCAACATGTCTCAACTCCTCAAATTGCACTCAGAACAGACACTACTAAAACGAGAGTATCAATGAACATTGATTCTGGAAAATGAATGTACAGTTTGTCGCTGTAGGCCTACCAAGTAGGCCTACCGCTAGAAGCATTTTAACCAAAGACTGTTATACTAGCTGTCTAGTCTGTGTTTTATAAATGTGCCATAAGCATAAAACACAATTATATGAGGAATTGGCAACTGGGAGTCCACTTGATTTCAACATCTGAACAAAGTAAACAGCCTAACATTCTGCTTAAACAGTTGGAGACAGAAGGGTGTGGTCATAACAATTCACATGTTCTACCTGGTTAGGTAGCAAATAGATCCAAGTTGGCTGAACTTGAAATAGAAAGATTAGCTGGTTACTCACTAGCATGTGGGCTTGTGCTTGAGAGATTGCTGTGTTCATTTTATATCATGTCTGCTACAAGAAGATAGTTATTATCAGTGAATGAGCATTAGTCATGGTTCTGGATACATTTGTAACAAAAAAAATGCATGCTCACCATACATGGCCGTGGAAGCCCATACTTACATATGAGCCAATGGTTATCAGTAATACTGTTGTTTCTGGCCTAAATGTATCACTGCATGAAACTGGTACTGCAAGTAGAGACGCCCACCAATCAGAGCATATGACTCAACTCTTATTAACTACAGCTAATGATTGACACTGACAAGAGAGTGTGTGAGAGAGAGAAAGAGAGAGAGGGG
Organism: Oncorhynchus gorbuscha; assembly: GCF_021184085.1. Taxonomy (NCBI): domain Eukaryota; kingdom Metazoa; phylum Chordata; class Actinopteri; order Salmoniformes; family Salmonidae; genus Oncorhynchus; species Oncorhynchus gorbuscha. Next base: position 14,550,947 of record NC_060177.1, on the reverse strand, counting down.
GGTGGGATGAAGAGAGGGGTAGAGAAACAGGGGGAGAGCAAGGGGGAGGAAGGGAGAGAGAGAGTGAGGGAGAGAGAGAGGGAAAAGAGAGAGAGAGAGAGAGAGTGGGGGAGAGAAAGAGAGAGGGAGACAGAGAGAGAGAGAGAGAGAGAGAGAGAGAGAGAGAGAGAGAGAGAGAGAGAGAGAGAGAGAGAGAGAGAGAGAGAGAGAGAGAGAGAGAGAGAGAGAGAGAGAGAGGAAGGGGGAGAAAGAGAGCGAGAGAGAGAGAGGGGGAGAGAAAGAGAGAGATGGAGAGAGAGAGAGGGAGAGAGAGAGAGGGGGGGAGAGAGAGAGAGAGAGTGAGAGTGAGAGAGAGAGAGAGGGAGAGAGAGGGAGAGAGAGAGGGAGAGAGAGAGGGAGTTAAATGAAAGGGAGGGTGGGGGGTTAAAGGGCAGAAGGGGGTCCATGTTTTAAAACCAAGGAAAATCTCAATTACACATTAGGGCTGGAGGGCAGATTCCCAACCAGAGACAGGCAGGGAGATGTTTGAGAAACAAACCACTCTCACAATCATTGACGTTTGTTTTAGGGGAAAGTGTTCAAAAGATGCACTCTTTGGACGGCGTGTCCTGTTACTAAGCTTATCACACTAAGCTTCCATCACTGGTGTAAATTTATACATGGTGTTCTAGCCTGGTGTCTGTGGGCTGGCCATCAGTGTGATGCCTGGACTGGAAGGGCTGTAGCCTGAAGCGGTGGCCAGCCAGCATCCCACAGTGTGGTTGAGTTGACAATCAACAGTGAATAGTAGCAGGCTGTTCTATTGTCTAACCATGAGTGTTGTTTGTGCAGTTCTAGATGTGTTAATGACGCCACTGCAGGCAGCCAGTGAGCCAGTGGCTTTGTTATGTGCCAACTATAAACGGGAGGATTTGTCTCCTTGTCTCTTAACATCCACTTACCATACGTCCAGTGTGCTGCTCTCTCCATCTGACAGAAGCATTGTGTTGTGTCTTAAACGCCACTGTCGCCCGGGCATGTTTCTGGACAGGTTTTATGTCTAGTAAACTGCGTCGAGGCTGGCGAACCCTGCAATTAAGACGGCCTTCAGCTGCAATCTTTTCAACCATGATTGGGATACAATTAGAGTAAAGCCATAGCATTTTCAAATAGTTTTCTGACACTTCACATTAGTGTTGTGTTTATTGCTATAGTTTCTGTCATAAAAAGTTATTTCTGGGAGAATACTTTGTGTGTGTGAATGCTTTATTTTGAGACAGATTTTCAAAAGTTGTCAAATTCAATACATTCTGGTATTTGTGTATTTAAACAATCAAATAATCTGTCAATCAATGGATTTAGTCTGTTTTTTTATCCTTACATAACACAGTTATTTTTATGAATACAGTATCTAGTGCTGACTTACATACTGGTATACTGTACGTGTGGAGTAAGAGCCTGGCTGTGTACATATCAATAGGTTTGCAATATGGACCAGCCCCATCTGGGTTTGACTTGAAAAGGCTCTCCTATTATTTACAGGAGGGCTCCAGTGTTTTACATCTGGGTGTTCTGTTATTCTCAGCTACAAGGGCATGTAAATGGAGGCTGTATTCTCAGGACAGAGCAGCAGAGCAAGAGGCCCGAGAACTAGCAAACCTGAACCAGCCCTCAATTAGTCCCGGGGCACATTTGTTCTGTATTATGATGTCTGATGTACTGTAAGCATGCTGTAAGTTACGCTGCTATCTATTTATACCTACAACTTTAATTATCCTGCTTTCTGGCTTTGATCTGCGATCAATCACTTCATACCTGATGTCAGGAAACCAAGAGATGGGAAAGCGCTGCAGACTTAGTGGGTCTGGGGCTGCTCCCCCTCTCCTCCCTCTCTCTTCCTCTCTCTCCCCCTATTGTTCTTTTCAGCAGTCCAATAAGGGCTCTGCCTGTACAATACAGTGCAGACCCTCTCTCTCTCTCTCTCCTCTCTCTCTCTCGCTCTGTCTTTATCTCTATCTATGTCTCTCTCTCTCTCTCTCTCTCTCTCTCTCTCTCTCTCTCTCTCTCTCTCTCTCTCTCTCTCTCTCTTTATCTCTCTCTCTCTCTCTCTCTCTCGCTCTGTCTTTATCTCTATCTATGTCTCTTTATCTCTCTCCTTCTCTCTCTCTCTCGCTCTGTCTTTATCTCTATCTCTATCTCTCTCTCTCTCTCTCTCTCTCTCTCTCTCTCTCTCTCTCTCTCTCTCTCTCTCTCTCTCTTGCTCTGTCTTTATCTCTATCTCTATCTCTGTCTCTCTCTCTCTCTCATGTTCTGTCTTTATCTCTATCTCTCTCTGTCTCTCTCTCTCCCTCTCTCTCCCTCCTTCTCTCTCTGTCTCTCTCTGTCTCTCTATCTCTCATTCTCTCTCTCTCTCTCTCTCTCTCTCTCCATCTCTCTCTCTCTCTCTCTCTCTCTCTCTCTCTCTCTCTCTCTCTCTCTCTCTCTCTCTCTCTCTCTCTCTCTCTCTCTCTCTCCCCCTTCCATCTCTGTCTCCTTCTCTCTCTCTCCTCTCTCTCTCTCTCTCTCTCTCTCTCTCTCTCTCTCTCTCTCTCTCTCTCTCTCTCTCTCTCTCTCTCTCTCTCTCTCTCTCGCTCTGTCTTTATCTCTATCTCTGTCGCTCACTCCAACACCACGTGGCAGGACACATCTGACTCTCTTAATACCAACCAGACCAGACTGTACTGAGGACTACAGGGATCTGACTTGACTTGTTTTTTGTCTGTTGTCTGTTGGGTATACTTAATAATGTGGTGAGAAAATATAAAATAGTTAGAAAAGTTGAATAGATTTGTAACTTATTTATCGTCTACCCAATTCCCAATATCAGTAGTACGTTCAGGAAGGCATAGGTTGAAAACACAACACTTCAGTCATAAAAAAATACATTACACAAGCACCCAGTGAAAAACAAGTTATTAATCTAAAAAACAACCAAATCGAACACAGGGAGGCAGATGAGCCTTATCAGAAACCCAACATTCTGAGAGGAACTCAGAGAACAAATGAGTTCCTGGTGGCTCCGTGTTCCAGCAGCACATCTGAGGACATGCAGACATCTATGAGAGAAAAATTCAAGCCTGTTTCCTCCCCAGCATGTTTTCATTTAGCAAACGGGGAGTGGAGCCAATGAGAAAATCAATAGCACAGATAAGCTCCTGCCACCAACGTGACACAATTTACCCACATGGACATAGCAGGGTGTTGTGTTGGAAAGGGTTCATTTACATCCAACTGTCCTCCAAAGACAATCTCAGTCAGTGTCGGATCATTTGTCAATTCTTGCCATTGTAGTTATTTTAAACTAAATGTGTGTAAGCCTTCGCTCATTTCAGAGTGAGTTAGACATGTTTCTTATCGGATGCTAAATGAGTGTAAGCCTTCGCTCATTTCAGAGTGAGTTAGACATGTTTCTTATCGGATGCTGAATGAGTGTAAGCCTTCGCTCATTTCAGAGTGAGTTAGACATGTTTCTTATCGGATGCTGAATGAGTGTAAGCCTTCGCTCATTTCAGAGTGAGTTAGACATGTTTCTTATCGGATGCTGAATGAGTGTAAGCCTTCGCTCATTTCAGAGTGAGTTAGACATGTTTCTTATCGGATGCTAAATGAGTGTAAGCCTTCGCTCATTTCAGAGTGAGTTAGACATGTTTCTTATCGGATGCTGAATGAGTGTAAGCCTTCGCTCATTTCAGAGTGAGTTAGACATGTTTCTTATCGGATGCTAAATGAGTGACAAATAAAAGCGGAACATATCCGGTTTAATTGAAGGAATGTTTCATACATATCAAGATATAGTATTTCTATGCATTACTCAACTTAATAATTCAGAGGGTGAATGTGTGAGCGTGTGAGAGAGCGAGAGGGAGAGAGAGAGAGAGAGAGAGAGAGAGAGAGAGAGAGAGAGAGAGAGAGAGAGAGAGAGAGAGAGAGAGTAAAAGAGAGAGCTGTGGGAGTAGGGGGGAGAAGTGTGTTGCCTATCCTATAGAATCCTTCAACTACTCCTTCAGGTATCTGGGGAAAAAATCTAAGAGTGGTTGGAAACAGAGTATGAAGAATGTATAGCGGTAGACTGTATAGTCTGGTCCAGGAGACATGCTTAGGGGTCTCCGTGCAATATGTTCTCTATTACATATACCAGGTGATTTCTGCTTGTCTCCTCTCAGAACATGATCTCCTCCAGGCCGGGCCCGGACCATGCCGCCGAGCACTGCTCGGCGCAGAGCCTCGTTAAATCGCCACGGACGGAACGAGGGATCGTGGATTAAGTAATACAAGAAGTGACCTGCTGGCTAGGTGAAAAACCCACTATCGGATTCCTAAGAGCAACTTTCTTTTCATGTACAGACTGCATTCAACGAAGCATTTAATTCAACAAATCCATGGTTGTGATCCACCAGAAATGGAGCTTGGGTTAGTTCAATTTGTACCAAACGATCTCCAAATGATCAAAGCCCAGAGAGCTCTCCCCAACATGCTGCTTAAATTAGACTAACACCAAAGTCTTTGGAATGTCTTAACAGAAGAGAAATTCTTTGGCACATATGGTTCCAATAGAATCTAGATGCCGCTCCACGGCTTTAATGGGCTGAGAGGGAACTTTGGCGCTAACTCTCTGACTCCCAAAAGTTATCTTGCTGTCACCCGCAAAGTAGCATGGATGTCGTTTTTCTCTTTTCTCTTATTTTCATCCCTCTCTTTCCCTTCCCATTACCAGGCACTGAAGGGGAGCGACTGTGTGGCGGAAGGAGAGAAGGGAGGAGGAGGAAGGGGAGGTTTTCTGTGCCTGCTGCAGACTGCCATCCCTGGCTGGGAGACTGTCACTCCTCTCCACTTCTCTCCCTGTGTGTCAACTACGTTGAGGCAGACAGGCCTGTGGTCTGCCACCAATAACTAACCAGAGTTAGTAAGTTACCCAGAAGGCACCACTCTAACGCTCCAGCTACGCCATTAGGCTGTTCAGCCCATTTGAGATTTCACTAACAGTATGTGTTATGTAAGTGATATAGACAGACCAGGATGAAGAGTGTGTGTGTGTGTGTTTGTGTATGTGTGTGTGTGTGTGTGTGTATGTATGTGCCTGCATGTGTGAAACAAGCCTGGCTACATCTGTAGGCCATGTGGAACCCAGAAAACACACAAACACACAGAAGGAAGAGAACAGGGGTGCTGTCCTCGTGTGTGTTGGAAGTCGAGCATCTTCTCTGCACACTGTAAAAAAAGCCTCTCTAATATTGGACCTATACCATTGCACAGATGGGGCTCGTAGTTTAGAACTAGTCTTTTTTCACTGTACTTGGAAATGTGACAAAGTAGGAAAAGGAAAGAAAGGAATAAAATAGTATACAGTACTCTTGCACAATATCCCATAATATCATGCAGTACATTGGCCGTGTATGAATTGTCTGGATGAGTGGGTGTTACAGACGTTACAAATATGATCGTAATATCACACGAGTACACGCACAGTCCCAGATATTTCACATTTCACAGCTCAGTTGACTTAGCACTCTCGGGAGTGTTAAGAATGTGACATTTTCACTCTGCGTCTGCACTTTTGTCACAACAGGCATAAAATGTGAAAAGTTGAAACAGCGGGGGGTTTCACTCCGGGGCACATTCAGCTCCTCAGCTCTATTTCTGTTATACTGCAATTAGTATGTTCCCAGAAGACAGCACTGGTGAGAGGCAATATACACGCCTGTGTGCATGTCACTGTGTGTACTGTATGCACTTCTACAGCAGTGTGTGTACAGTATGTGCATTCAGTTACTCACCTATATATAGAGTGTGTGTGTGTGTGTGTTTGTCAATGTGTACAGTATGCTTGATGGCAGTGGAGGCTGGTGGGAGGATCTATAGGAGGACGGGCCCATTGTAATGGCTGGAATGGAATCAATGGAACGGTATCAAACACATCAAACGTATGGAAACCACATGTTGGGCTCCATTCAATGAATTCCATTCCAGCCATTACAATGGGCCCGTCCTCCTATAGCTCCTCCCATCAGACTCCTCTGCTTGATGTTTAAGCTTATTGATTGTATTGCATGAGTCAATGAGTTGGTCAGAGTTCCATGTTAAGGACCTCGAGTAAGATTCAAATTGCCTTGGACGAACAAATACTCTCCCAGAGTTAGAAAATGTGTTTCTGATTCCTACAGTATTCTTATTATTCTCATTGCCAAGAATTGCCACATACATTACATTTACATTTAAGTCATTTAGCAGACGCTCTTATCCAGAGCGACTTACAAATTGGTGCATTCACCTTATGACATCCAGTAGAACAGTCACTTTAGAATAGTGCATCTAAATCTTAAAGGGGGGGGGTGAGAAGGATTACTTATCCTATCCTAGGTATTCCTTAAAGAGGTGGGGTTTCAGGTGTCTCCGGAAGGTGGTGATTGACTCCGCTGTCCTGGCGTCGTGAGGGAGTTTGTTCCACCATTGGGGGGCCAGAGCATATGTGTGTGTGTCTGAGGGACCCCTAGTCAACACAGCACTGCCCAACCTGGCAACCTTGTATCAAAGTTAAAATGACTGGAGAAGCTTCCAATATGAATCATCATCGTCAACTTCAATCACAGACCAACCACAGCTAACTTAGTGTATTTATTTACAGCAGTCATTTATGCAGAAAGTGGCTTGTCAGTCCCACAACACAGTTGATGAATGCAACTTTGATTATTGTCATGTATCTGAAATCAAAGTGAAACATTTACTAGCCGTATGCTGAGCTAGTCCAGAGGAGAGGCTGGGTCAGGCAGACCAGTGAGAGTGAACCCAGTCAGCCTCAAGTTGACTTTCTTGTCTTCAGAACAGCCCTCTCTACAGCCTGGGAGGTTCATCTGACGCATTAAGGTTACGATGTATGTCTAGTGAATAATGACCATATGATGTGTTCCGAAACAGCGTGACAGTTTGCAGCCATTAACCCCTGAGCAGGCCAGGGCTCGTCGTTACAGGCAGTCAGTCCAGCGTTGCCAGTCAGGCCTTCTCAGGGCCAGGGGAGCGAGGCTCCTAATATATCTATATGATTTACCATACCACGTTCAGACAGCACACAGCAAGAGCAGACTGGTAGGAACACATCAAGTTAAATAAAAACTGTCACTATAGTTGGATGAAGGGAAAAGAGCACTTTGATTCCATCAAAAGTCACACAATCCCAATTCGTGAGACTGTTGAGGGAGAAGTGTTTCATATGACAAAAATGATTGAACCGTGAACTGCGAGTTCAAATCCGAAGCACATGTTCATGTGCTTTATGGCAAATTCGTTTTTTTTGATGACTCAGCTGTATTTGTGAGTGGATTGTTAAAAAGGCAATCCAAATTAGACCCCATAACAAAGATGCCCTATCCTGCTTTGTTCAATAAGTGACTTGTTGAGAAATGCACCCCCTCTTGAGAAGAGAGAAAAGCTGAGTTAACAGGGTGACTCACCAGCTGACCTCTGCTCCTGATCCTAAGCCTGTTTGTTGACACTTTCCCAATGGAGTCACTTGAACCAAAAACGGGGGAGGAGGAAAAGAAAAAAGCAGGAGAGGAGGATTTAAAAAAATGTTTTTTGATGGATGAGGTCTTCTCCTGTTACATTTGGAGAGAACACAGCTGTGGGGAGCTGTTAAGTACACGCAAACAAGCCGTCTGCTTCAGACAAGCCTGCTGGGCACCGGGCCTCCACCCCACCCTCCGCCCGCCACAGCCGCCCGGCCCCAATTGTATGACTCTGTCTCTGACACATGATCACAGCCGGCCAATACATGTGGGAGCAGAGCTGAGTAGAGCAGAGCAACGCTAGCGTCGCAAAAACAGCGAGAAATAGTTTCAGCTAAAACAAAAACAATCCACTCTTTAATACCATTGGGACTCCCTGCTACTAATTCATCTTGTTTCTCTTTGTTTTGTGCTGGTTTTGTGGGCTGTTGAGAAAGAGGGGGGGGGGGTAAAGAGAGAGACAGAAAGAGAGAGAGGGGGAAAGAGAGCTATAGGGGGAAGAGAGAGAGCGAGAGAGAAAAGAGGGAGAGAGACAGAGACAGAGAGAGAGCAGGGGTTTTAGTAGCTGTACTGGGTACGAGGAAATAGGTTAGGAATGGGAGGGAAATGTAAAGGACATCTGCTACCGTGACAATGGTGTCACTGCTACTCTAATGTTTTTATGGAATAGACACAACAGGACCAGGGTTTTTGTCATTAGGACATTTTGGGAGTATAATATCAAGTTATAGTGATAATGATATTAGATGGCTTGGCTGTCATTATAGGTGCATTTTTTCATATGTTATCAGGAAACAATGGCTGTCAAGGCAGAACAGACTGATTCAAATGAGATGGATTATTAAAGTATATTAAGTTATCGTGTCATCCTTTCAGCACATTGACGTTACACAGACATATTGACTGAAAAAGTCAGTTGTACTCCATGTTAGATGTGGGGTTGTAATTCCTGTGTTACATCCCAACAGCTCTGCTACCAGTTAGCAGCTATGCTATGGGACCCATGTGTCACGTATTGAGTATCCAGACTGGCGTGGCGCGACAACATAAGTCAATATGTTTGTGTATTGAAAAAAGGAGAAGTGATGTGTTCTTTAATACCTGTGGCCTACCACAATCAAGTTAATAAAGTTTTAGCTTTAATACTCTTCCAATTGACAAGTAATGGAAAGCATGGAGAGTGGGCTGGGGCATTGTCGTATTAGGGACATGTGGCTCTCTACTCTACTGGGCCATGGCTTAGTTTGCGGTCCAGAGAATAATCGTGGATGGCGTGATGACAGATGGATGTTGTGGTGAAATCCGTCTCCCCAGTACAAACTGTGTCCTTTGTCATATTTGTAGTAATAATCTGAAAGTCTATGTGAGTGTAACCTAACGCTATGAGAGCTTGGCAGAAGGCGGGATGGTAGTGGGTGGTAATGGTAGTTTCTCTCTGTGTTGTGGACAGTGTACTTGCTGATGTAACATTAATCAGAACAGAGTCCCATAGCTGGTTGAGTTTTGGGGTACAGGCTCCTCTGACGCCTCTGTCTGGACCAAGAACTTCACATGACTCCTTTCCCCTTCACACCTTCAATCCGACCCCCTCTAATCCTACCCCCTTCCAAACCTTCAATCTTACCCCCTCCGAACATACAATCCTACCCCCTCCAAAGTGGGACACTTCAATTGTCAATTGTGCCATACTAATGTGGACAGGAACCAAGGGGCTGGGCAGGAACCATGGGGTGTGGGCAGGAACCATGGGGTGTGGGCAGGAACCAAGGGGCTGGTCCAGGACCATAGGGGTGGAAGGGGATAACATAGTCTTAGTCATCATTTCATTATACCTTCAAGGTCAACATACCCCCAAAGTCATACCTCCCTATCTCTCCAATAAGTCTGATTTGAACTGTTGGGTGCATTGTCCCTATTTTTATTTTTATTTGACCTTTATTTAACTAGGCAAGTCAGTTAAGAACAAATTCTTATTTTCAATGACGGCCTAGGAACAGTGGGTTAACTGCCTGTTAAGGGGCAGAACCTTGTCAGCTCGGGGGTTTGAACTTGCAACCTTCCGGTTACTAGTCCAACACTCTAACCACTAGGCTACCCTGCCGCCCCTATAGCCATGGACCCTTTGCTTTAGTCTCTGCAGTATGTTCATTGTATGTGACCACTGTTTTGGAAAATTCATTTTTTTTATGTGTTTGTCATTCTGCTTGCCAAAACTGTTGAACCTTTATGCCTAGGGGTGGAGCTCCCTGTGTTTCTGAAATGTGAGCTAGTATAAGACATTGCTTTCAGTCGTCACGGTCCCCCTTGTTGGCACGGGGGGCTACAAGTGCAGAGCAGAGAGGGCCGACCCAGCGCTGACTCAGGGTCAATATGAGATGATGTGAATATGAGTTCAACACAATCGTTCATTACTGAATGACGTAGGAGCTATAATTCAAGATGTAACAATCTTGAGATGGTCATCGCTGTGACACCTGGTTCTCTGTGTTTGGGATATCCGGTAAACAGAAGATTGTGGTTCTTCATCGTGGCTTACCACTGTTCTACTGTATAGAGGGGGTAGAGTTAGTGTGGGAGAGTGACACACACACACACGCGCACGCACGCACGCACACACACACACACACACACACACACACACACACACACACACACACACACACACACACACACACACACACACACACACACACACACACACACACACACACACACACACACACACACACACACACACACACACACACACACACACACAGCGAAGAGAGGACAGGCAGCCCAGGGCTCAGGATGCTCCCATTGTTAAGTGGCTCCATCTGTCACGGGTGCAGGTTAAAGAGCAACACTACTTCCTGTATTCCTGCACTTCACACTCAGCTGAACTGTTCTGCAGGACCAACCAAACAAAGGCAACCTTTACACAACCAAGCACTGGGGCTTACTAAAGAAAATAAACTCACAAATGAATAAGTCACGGCCGGGTCAGGACAGACTGAGCAACGGTAGGGAGGAAAGGAAATATATTTATATCAATGGTCTCTGTGGTGTTATTACAATGCGTTGGGATACGTGATGTTTTGGCTGAGAACAGAGAGAACCGAGGGCTGAAGGTGACAGAGGAAATCCAGGTGAGGACGCTCCGACGCTCGCTATGACGTCACGGTGGTGGCTGCCCGCTGACATGGCATGAAGCGCAGCCTGCATGGCACCAGACTGTACAATATAATGTACAGCCACAGTCTTTGTACTGTGTATGACATGACTGGTTTAAACACTAGGTCATCCGTGGTAGAGTATGGTGCAGGGGCCAGTGTATGTACACCAGCTATCACAGACATGGACTGGTTTAAACAACACAGCCTGCATGGCACCAGACTGTACAATATAATGTACAGCCACAGTCTTTGTACTGTGTATGACATGACTGGTTTAAACACTAGGTCATCCGTGGTAGAGTATGGTGCAGGGGCCAGTGTATGTACACCAGCTATCACAGACATGGAACACAGCCTGCATGGCACCAGACTGTACAATATAATGTACAGCCACAGTCTTTGTACTGTGTATGACATGACTGGTTTAAACACTAGGTCATCCGTGGGAGAGTATGGTGCAGGGGCCAGTGTATGTACACCAGCTATCACAGACATGGAACACAGCCTGCATGGCACCAGGATGTAACAATCTACTGGATACTTGGTGTAGTGATCGACCGGGTCAATGTATTATAGTTTCCACTTTCAAACACTGGGTCAACTGTGGGAAAGTGCTGTATGACACAGTGCATAGGACACTTATTATCAACATAAACCAGTGTAATACCTGTAGCCCAGCTGTAGTTTTTTCCACTCTCCTCCCTTCACTCCTTCACAAAGAGATTCAGTACCTGGAGATGGAAGAAGTTCTACCACCTTGCCATATGCTGTCGGTGTTGCATTCCTTGACCGAACGCTGGAGTGTGATGCACGTTGCATTGTTTTGCCTTTGTTCTAAATGTTCAGTGCATGTGTAGCTGTTCTGTGTTCCATGTGCAGCCCAACACTGCCAGCCATTGTGCATCTGTTCCCGGTGATGATGGAGGGAAGATGGAACACTCAGGGAAAATGTTGTTCCACTCCATGTCTCATTAGTCATCTGTCTTTAACGGCATGGGAGATTTGCATACCTAATTACCCTCAACCAGGAGGGAGAGCCTCCCTGTCTCTCTCTGTCTCTGTGTCTCTGTCTCTCTCTCACTCTCCATCTCACTGTTTGTCTAACCATGTGCAGTGATATGCTGTGCTCACTCAACGCTGCTGTTATGTGTTATTATAGCATAAACACTTAGACTTTCATTTCATTTGTCAAACTTTTTTGTCACTATTTGTCTTTGTGGGTTGGGGAGAAAACGCAACAACTGTGCCCCAACTGAACTGATGGCTTGTTCTTCAGATATTCATTTGGTTTCATTCGATTTGGAAAACATCTCTAGCAAGTTTCCTGGCACAGCCTTTGAAGTGACAATATTAAATAATAAACCCTATTAAATATAAATCATAGGATCCATGTCAGCTTTCGTGTGATTCCTATTAGATTTTTGGAGAGCGATTTGATTGCTCCCTTTTTATTTTTTGCCTAACCGACTACTTCAGCTTTAATTGAATTCATTTTTTGTTGTTGTTGCCCACCAATCATCAACCCCCCTTGTCTATTTCCTCAAGCACGTAATACATGCAGTAAATAATTTAAATGAAATTAATTTTACAGCACCTTGTTTCCACTAAGCATGCCAACATCTGTTGTCAAGTCACAAGTTTACATTGTTGGTCATTACTTTCCACAATGAGCAAAATGTTTTATTAAAGTCCCACGGGACCCCCCTTGGATCAGACGTGAAACAACGCTACTGTTCTGAACCCTCCCTGAACTCCCATAATCAAAGATTGGCTGCCATTCTGTTATTGTGGACCTGACTAACTACTGTCTTTCTTCCCAGAACAGAATGGGCCGGGACGCTAATTCGATTGAGGTATTGGACGGCTCAGGTCCTTCAGGAAATTGCTGACCATAATGAAATAGAGCTTTGCTGACGGTTTGAAGTGACGTATTGCTTTTGTTCTGCAACAACAGAGTCAATCTCCTCCGCTGTTGTTTCACAGTCAGCCAGCCGTTCATTACGCCCAGGATATATGAAATAACCTTCTATATTTCTGCTAATATTCATTACCTAATTAAAAATCACAGAGGATCAAGATAAAAGTATAGTCTTAAAGTTCAATGATGATGTTATTGAAGATCTATGACCTGTGACTGAAAGTGTTTTACCAAACTAATTCTAAGTGAATAGCCTACAGCTCTGTAAGGATGTTCAATAGCCTATGTTACACAATAGACAGACAGACTTAAACGTGTTTGTTAAAGCAATGAGAGGATTGATACATATGTAATATAACAGACAGATGCGTGTGCACACCCAGTCTGTACGTATATGAGGATGAAGAGCATCAACTGGCACGTCTCTTCTGTTTGCTGCTCTGAGCCCAAAGCAGGAATTAGGGTGTTTATTTGTGTTGGTCCACATTTCAACAGCTTTACACTGCAGAGGCTTTCAAAGAGAAACGCATCACATATTCATCAATGTTAATACTCACAGGAGGTGAGAAATAAATCAACAGAGCGTGATACATAAATCATACATACAAAAACAAAAATATACATTCAAACTCATGTGCTTTGGCATCGCCTGCGGATGTAGTCCCCTGAACCTCCAAATCAAATAGAACAGGGGCAGTTTTATCAGTTACACCAGGAGAGCAGCTTTAAATGCTACTGTCTGTCTGTCTGTCTCCTCTGGCAATGGCTGAAACATGAAGCAGAGCGTGAGACCGACAGGCCAGGGAGAGGCAGACATAGCTCAGATGTTTCTGGATGCATGTGTTTCCTCTGTGGCCTTGGCTGTAAAACATGGTGGGACAGAGGACTCAGCCCTGAGGGACCCCCTGAGTGGTAACAGTGAGGGCCCCGTGGTGGCATGGCCCTTCTGCCTCTGTGCTTCACCAGTCTCTGAGCAGGTGACAGGGACCCGTCCGTCCAGAGTCTGGGCCCCAGCCACTAACAGATGTGCTCAGTCAAATGACTAATTGAAAACCTAAAACAGAATCAGCAGCTTGGCTATTTGGCCTGCATAACAAGAGGCCCAGGATGATAAAGGGAAGCGGGGAAAAACTCACACCCCTCTCATCAGTGGCGCCATTAACAATCATGAGCAAAGATGAAAACAACGCTTGGTTTATTCGGCAAATGAAAGCACATAACTAGATGCCGTCCCTGGAGTCCATTTCCAATTTTAATAATACATCAAGGAGCCATACCCTCGGCAAACACTCTCTATGTTAAGAGCCAAGCTCAACCACCAAACTACTTACAGCTCCCTCCACCATGTGTGCCGTCGAGAGACAACTCCCAGCTCTACTAGGAATTTAGCAAATGCATAAAGGTACACAACATGATAGCTATTAGCTAAATTAAAAGAGCCATTACCATGAGCAGAGAGAGTGTGGAACCACTTGCCAGTTAAAGAGTACAAACTGAAATATCCCGTTCCACAAGTCGAACGTTGTCTGTTTATGTTTTTAGTGTTATTATTCCACCCTGTCTCTTTCCTTCTTTATAGTGAAAAGCTGTAGCCTGAGCTCGCCTCAAATTATGTGCATGAATAATAAAATGGCATCTAATTAAAAACTGTTGTTAAATATGCAAAAATCTAATGATAATGTGATTGCGCAATACCTTGGAGTAAAGCACATTATAAATTACTTAGAAGTGCAAGTCGGCTTGACCCAAACATTGCATTTTGAAAGCTGATTGGAATATTATGTCTGGAGCACGTGGATGGGGATATGTGTGGGTACACTGTGTTTGTTTGGGTGTATGATGGGATGTGTGCTGTGTCTGTGTGTGTGTGTGTGTGTGTGTGTGTGTGTGTGTGTGTGTGTGTGTGTGTGTGTGTGTGTGTGTGTGTGTGTGTGTGTGTGTGTGTGTGTGTGTGTGTGTGTGTGTGTGTGTGTGTGTGTGTGTGTGTGTGTGTGTGTGTGTGTACAGTGCCTTGCAAAAGTCTTCATTCCCCTTGTTGTTTTTCTTCATTTGGATTTCATGTAATGGACGTACCCAAAATAGTCCAAATTGATGAAGTGAAATGAAAAAAATAACATGTTTTAAAAAATTCAACAAATATAAGAAGGAATAGTAGTGAGTGCATATTTATTCACTCCCTTTGCTATGAAGCCCCTAAATAAGATCTGGTGCAAACAATTACCTTCAGAAGTCACATAATTAGTTAAGTAAAGTCCACCTGTGTGCAATCTAAGTGTCACATGATCTGTCACATGTTCTCAGTATATATACACCTGTTCTGATAGGCCCCAGATTAGTCTGCAACACCACTAAGCAAGCGGCACCATGATGACCAAGGAGCTCTCCAAACAGGTCAGGGACAAAGTTGAGGAGAAGTACAGATCAGGGTTGGGTTAAAAAAATTGAAAGAAAATGGCACCACAACAAACCTGCAAAGAGAGGGCCGCCCACCAAACCTCACAGACCAGGCAGGAGGGCATTAACTAGAGAGTTAACAAGGAGACCAAAGATAACCCTGAAAGGAGCTGCAAAGCTCCACAGCGGAGATTGGAGTATCTGTCCATCGGACCACTTTAAGCCGTACACTCCCCAGAGCTGGGCTTTACGGAAGAGGGGCCAGAAAAAAGCCATTGCATAAAGAAAAAAATAAGCAAACACATTTGGTGTTTGTCAAAAGGCATGTGGGAGACTCCCCAACGATATTGAAGAAGGTACTCTGGTCAGATGAGACAAAATTGTAGATTTTTGGATATCAAGGAAAATGTTAGGTCTGGCGCAAACCCAACACCTCTCATTACCCCGAATACACCATGAAGCATGGTGGTGGCAGCATCATGATGTGGGGATGGTTTTCATCGGCAGGGTCTGGGAAACTGGTCAGAATTGAAGGAATGGTGGCGCTAAATACAGGGAAATTAATGAGGGAAACCTGTTTCAGGCTTCCAAAGATTTGAGACTGGGATGGAGGTTCACCTTCCAGCAGAACAATGACCCTAAACATACTGCTGAAGCAACACTCGAGTGGTTTAAGGGGAAACATTTAAACGTCTTGGAATGGCCTAGTCAAAGCTCAGACCTCAATCCAATTGAGAATCTGTGGTATGACTTAAAGATTGCTGTACACCAGAGGCAACCCATCTAACTTGAAGGAGCTGGAGCAGTTTGCCTTGAAGAATGGGCAAAAATCCCAGTGTCTAGATGTGCCAAGCATATAAAGACATACCCCAACTGCTGCAAAAGGTGGTTCTACAAAGTATTGACTTTGGGGGGGGGTGAATAGTTATGCACGCTCAAGTTTTCAGTTTTTTTGGTCTTATTTCTTGTTTGTTTCACAATAAAAACTATTTTGCATCTTCAAAGTGGTAGGCATGTTGTTTAAATCAAATCATACAAACCCCCCAGAAATCTAATTTAACTCCAGGTTGTAAGACAACAAAATAAGAAGAATGCCAAGGCGGGTGAATACTTTCGCAAGCCACTGTATGTGTGTGTACATGTCTATATGTCTGGGTGTTAGTGTATGCATGGATGCACATGCATGTCTGCATGTACCGGCCT
Source organism: Oncorhynchus gorbuscha (assembly GCF_021184085.1). NCBI lineage: Eukaryota > Metazoa > Chordata > Actinopteri > Salmoniformes > Salmonidae > Oncorhynchus > Oncorhynchus gorbuscha. The sequence continues at coordinate 14,534,760 of NC_060177.1, read as the reverse complement.
TGTTAATGACATAGTAGTAGGTACATTACAGTTCTAAAGTTTGGGGTCACTTAGAAATGTCCTTGTTTTTGAAAGAAAATGTAAAAAATGTAACATTAATATAACATCAAAATGATCAGAAATACAGTGCAGACATGTTTAATGTTGTAAATTACTATTGTAGCTGGAAACGGCAGATTGAAATGGAATATCTACATAGGCGTACAGAGCCCCATTATCAGCAACCATCACTCCTGTGTTCCAATGGCACGTTCTGTTAGCTAATCCAAGTTTATAATTTTAAAAGGCTAATTAATCATTAGAAAACCCTTTTGAAATTATGTTAGCACAGCTGAAAACTGTGTTCTGATTAAAACTGTGTTCTGATTAAAACTGTGTTCTGATTAAAACTGTGTTCTGATAGAACTGGCATTTTTAGACTAGTTGAGTACCTGAAGCATCAACAATTGTGATTCCGATTACAGGCTCAAAATGGCCAGGAACAAATAACTTTCTTCTGAAACTCGTCAGTCTGTTCTTGTTCTGAGAAATTAAGGCTATTTCATTTGAGAAATTGCCAAGAAACTGAAGATCTCATACATCGCTGTGTACTACTCCCTTCACAGAAGAAAGAAAGAGGAGTGGGAGGCCCCAATGCACAACTGAGCAAGATGACAAGTACATTAGTGTCTAGTTTGAGAAACAGACGCCTCACAAGTCCTCAACTGGCAGCTTCACTAAACACCAGTCTCAACTTCAACAGTGAAGAGGTGACTCCGGGATGCTGGCCTTCTAGGCAGAGTTCCAATGTCCAGTGTCTGTGTTCTTTTGCCCATCTTAATATTTTCTTTTTATTGACCAGTCTGAGATATGGCTTTTTCTTTGCAACTCTGCCTAGAAGGCCAGCATCCCGGAGTCGCCTCTTCACTGTTGACGTTGAGACTGATGTTTTGAACGGTAGTGTTTATGAGGTGAGGTAGGAAAACAGAGGACAGACTTTCTCTTCTCCAACCTCACAGAACAGTTTGAGGACTTATCAATCCTCTACCATGACCTGTAGCTGTATAGAGATCACTGAACAGCATTACAGGCCACTGATAGATTTACATCATATAGTTGCCTCATTCAAGGCTTAACAGAAATTACTGTACAGTCATGTACATACAGTCCAGTACATAGACCGCAGATAGAAAACTGTCAATTGACACAGACACACACAATACATCAGGCATGTTACCACTACACAAACCAACTGCATTAGTGTATTTACTATTTTAATTAGCATGACAAATAAATCAACGTACAGCTCGACAAATCCCAACTCTTCTTCATGCTGGTTTTGTTTTGTATTTTAAATCCAGTTCTTCATGTCATCAATCACAGAGTTGTTCTTCTGTCCTCTGGTTCAGTTGTCTTCATCTCTACATTTGACAAAGCCTTTATGTTGGGGGGGATGATGTACAGTAGTCAATAAAAATAGAAGTCCTCAAAGACATATTTATCTGTGTTTAAACGAGGAGATAACAGATGAAGACATGAGGATGTCAGTTAGACGAGATAGATCCCCACAGAAACACACAGGGAGAACAATTGCATTTTGAAGTCTCTTAGTACAGTTTTTCAGTGACAGTCATGTTCAATTTGATTCTTCCTGTGAAGTAAATTAATAACTATCCCCTCACTTTCCGGTGTGAATATCAACTCGCAGATGGAGCATCATCTCTACTAGAAGCCACAAATACGCACTTACACACACGCACACACACACACACACACACACACACACACACACACACACACACACACACACACACACACACACACACACACACACACACACACACACACACACACACACACACACACACACACACACACACACACACACACACACACACACACACACACACACACACCACGTCCTAGGGGTACTCTGATGCATATAATTCCAACATATTTATGAGGAGGAGGGGGGTTGGATGTGGTATTGCATTGGAAGCAATAATATTCCTTCAGCTTTAATTCACTTGACATGTAGAATGGAGTCTGTATTTAATATTCAGGGAAATAAGACTACTTTGATTGAAAGGTTTGCACTGCACATTGTCAAACATGATTGCTCCATTCTAGGGCCCGCCAGCCTCAGGAACAGCCTGCATATTTCACTTCAAGTCCATAGGCCTCTCTGAGATGTTTATTAACATTTTAACAGGACTTCGGGCTTGACGGGTTCATCAGCTATTCAAAGCAACCAAACAAATCAGCTGTCATCTCTCCCAGTGCATGTTCCCCCTCTCTGTGTCTGTGACCTTCCCTGCATCCAGCCCCATGTTCCCCCTCTCTGTGTCTGTGACCTTCCCTGCATCCAGCCCCATCTACACCCTGTAAAAACTTTAGATGACAATCGCCCCACTTTTTAGGACCAGATAAATATCAGCATGCAGTGCTATCCATCAGGCCTTATAACCATGATGGTTTTTATGTTTAAACTATAAACAAATACTTGATTATGGAGTGAGGGGATAAACCAGGCAGCACAATATGAGGCAGGCAGAGCACATTGAAACAGTCATTTTGATTAACGAAACAGGAGGCACTCAACTCATATTACACACACACACACACACACACACACACACACACACACACACACACACACACACACACACACACACACACACACACACACACACACACACACACACACACACACACACACACACACACACACACACACACACACACACACACACACACACACACACACACACACACACACACACGGAGGTGGGAGTCGTCTTGTTAGACTGGAGTATGAACTCAGATGTAACTCCAGCGTTCCCAAACCGTAGGACAGCAGTAAAGAACAATCATGTGTTGAAGAGTTTTCCTTTCAACGTTTGCAGACTAGAACCATTTGCTTAATTGTAGTAACGCTAAATATATATGCTAAATGTTTATGCGATGTGTAGCGCCTTCCTTTCATCAGAGAAATCAATTTGACATGCTTTAGTTATTTCATTACCACCCTCTCTCTCTCTATTTCTCTAGCTTATCAAAAGAGCTAAACACAATCCAAGTGAAAACTTGACATAACAATGCTATGACGTCAGATGACACATCCAGAGTCAACTGGGAGAGACTAGGGTGCTTTGATGTCAGAATGAAATGCAAGGCGGAATGAAAACAAAAGCGTTTACTGAGGCAGGATGAAGTGGCAATGTGTGTGTGTGTGTACGCTTCTGTGCATGTATACAGTATATGTGTGTGTTTGCGTGCATGATTGTGTGGATGCTTTTTGTGTGTGTGCCTTTTGTGTGTGCGTGTGCATGCGTATATGTGCTTTCGTGTGTGTGTGTGTGCAAATTTGATCCTGCACTCCACGAATTCTGTTCTTCCCTCAAATAGATGCAGTGAGTGAGAAAGAGCTGCGGCTCTTAGGCAAATAAAAGTGGGTTCATGCAAAGCCAGTATTAATTTAGTTTTCCTGTTGGAATGAAGTGTTTTTGTTTTGCGAGGAAATTGCCCTGAGCGGTAATGAATTTCTCCCTCTGTGCTGGGTGGCACCATGATTTAACAGAACCATAGATCACGTGGACTCACCATTTGACTGGGCATATATTCTGATAGAAAGCTGATGCATATTAAATGTGCAACATTTAAAAAAGAGACCCATTTTCTCAGCTTGTAGAAGCAGAGAGGGAGAGAGAGAGAGAGAGAGAGCAGAATGTTTTATAATGCCTACTGGCAAAAAAGAGAAAAAACAACAACTGTTATGGAAGTGGCCAATATGTATTCATATTTATTTATGTGTCTTTATGTAAATGAGATATTACAGAGTTGTACATATAGTTCTGCCAAGCTCAAGGCTCTATGTCTATGGCATGTGACAATATCCATTTGTGTATTTCTATTTCAAAGTTATGGGTTGCTACCATATCCAGCCCTATGGTGATTCTGCCTTTATACTTGTGTTGAGATGTTTCCATGGCCACTCACGTTATTGTGAACAGTGCTTTAGTTGGAATGAAGTTACGATCAAACTACTACAGCACTACGGTACGCTAGTGTTTATCAACTGAAACAACTTTGAATGGAGCTCTGTAGGAAAAAAGATACATCCCCCAAAACATGTCAGAGTGTTTTTGTTGTTTAGATATTAGTTTTAGAAATCAGTGTCTGTTAGAAACGTACTGATCTTACTGACATATTCCTTTTCATGTTGTCGCTGTGGTTAAACACATTCACAAATCAACACAGTTACTGTCGGAATGAGAAAGTGAGTGTCACAAACATCATTTTTCAAAGGAAATCAGCATTTCTCCTATTTCCTATCCCTGATGATGATAATAACAGATGCAATATCATTGCAACAGTAAATAAACATCACTTTCATGAACTTGCAGTGTTCTGGTTGTGTTGAGGTGTAAAACACCAGGCTCAGAGTTGTCAGGTGTTTGTTGTCTCTTGTATGACCAGTAATTTATAATGCTTTTGGGTATATCTTAGAAGGGGAACTATTGCTTCAACTATACATCGTTTGTGCTTATAAATCTATAATTCTTTAAATGTATCTATAACAGTTCCCTACCTCTCAGAAATTGAGAACTTAATCTAGCCAGTTGACGACTAGACACCCCACCCCATCATCACACAAAATGCCTTAAACTGGCAGGAAAGAATCACAGCTACATTGCCTTCAGAAAGTATTCACTCCCCTTGACTTTTTCCACATTTTGTTGTGTTACGTCCTGAATTTAAAATTGAATAAGTGTTTCAGTCATTTCAGTCGCTTTAGTAGCTGACGTGTATTGTGTTGAGTCATCCGCATATATAGACACACTGGCCTTACTCAAAGCCAGTGGCATGTTGTTAGTAAAGATTGAAAAAAGAAAGGGGCCTAAACAGCTACCCTGGGGAATTTCTCCTCCTACCTGGATTATGTTTGAGAGGCTTCCATTAAAGAACACCCTCTGTGTTCTGTTAAACAAGTAACTCTTTATCCACAGTGTAGCAGGTGGTGTAAAGCCATAACACATACGTTTTTCCAGCAGCAGACTGTGATCGATAATGTCAAAAGCTAACAAGACAGCCCACACAATAATTGTATCATCAATTTCTGTAAGCTACTTATCAGTCATTTATATACGTGCCGTGCTTGTTGAGTGTCCTTCCCTATTTGCATGCTGAAAGTCTGTTGTCAATTTATTTACTGTGAAATAGCATTGTATCTGGACAAACACAATTTTTTCCAGAAGTTAACTAAGGGTTGGTAACAGACTGAATGGTGGGTTATTTGAGCCATTAAATGGGGCTTTACTATTCTTGGGTAGCTGTCACAATCGTCGTATGGAGGGGACCAAAGTGCAGAGTGGTGTGAATACATTCTTCTTTATTGAATGAAGAACAAGAAGAACACTTAAACAAAAAACAACAAAAAGATTAAGACGAACGTGACCGCTATATAAACAATGTGCAAACGTGCAACATAACGTAGACAATAACCCACAAAATACCCAAAGAAGATGGCTGCCTAAATATGGTTCCTAATCAGAGACAACGATAAACACCTGCCTCTAATTGAGAACCAATCTAGGCAACCATAGACCAACATAAACACCTAGATGAAAACAACCCCATAAATATACAAAAACCCCTAGACAGTTCAAACACCCTAGAATGAGACAAAAACACACATATCACCCATGTCACACCCTGACATAACCAAAATAATAAAGAAAACAAAGAATACTAAGGTCAGGGTGTGACAGTAGCGGAATGACTTTAGCTTCCATCCAGGCCTGAGAGCACACACTTTCTACTAGGCTTTAATTGAAGATGTGGCAATATTGTCCGCTATTATCCTCAGTCATTTTCCATCCAGATGTCAGACGCCGGTGGCTTGTCATTTTTGATAGGCAACAATATTTGTTTTTGAATTTATTTAGGCTTGCCATAACAAAGGGGGTGAATACTTATTGACTCAAGACTGGGGTGGCAGGGTAGCGTAGTTAGAGCATTGGACTAGTACTACTGGGCTGCAGGACTACTGGTTTGGTGCTGTTGGTGTGTACTACTGGGGTACAGGACTACTGGTTTGGTGCTGTTGGTGTGTACTACTGGGGTACAGGACTACTGGTTTGGTGCTGTTGGTGTGTACTACTGGGGTACAGGACTACTGGTTTGGTGCTGTTGATGTGTACTACTGGGGTACAGGACTACTGGTTTGGTGCTGTTGGTGTGTACTACTGGGGTACAGGACTACTGGTTTGGTGCTGTTGGTGTGTACTACTGGGGTACAGGACTACTGGTTTGGTGCTGTTGGTGTGTACTACTGGGGTACAGGACTACTGGTTTGGTGCTGTTGGTGTGTACTACTGGGTTACAGGACTACTGGTTTGGTCCAATTTGTAAGTCGATCTGGATAAGAGCGTCTGCTAAATGACTTAAATGTAAATGTAAATGTAAATGACTAGTAACCGAAAGGTTGCAAGTTCAAACCCCTGAGCTGACAAGGTACAAATCTGTTGTTCTGCCTCTGAACTGCCTTAGCAGCAAATGGGGATCCATAATAAATACAAATACACATTATCTGTAAGGTCCAGACAACAGATACATATTCAACCAAGGAGACCAGGGAGGTATTCCAATGCCTTGCAAAGAATGGCCCCTATTGTTAGATGGGTAAAAATATAAAAGAAGCAGACATTGAATATGCCATTGGTCCTGGTGAAGTTATTCATTAGATTTTAGATGGTGTATCAATACACCCAGTCATTAAAAAGATACAGGTGTCCTTCCTAACGCAGTTGCCGGAGAGTGACTTTAAAACAGTTACAGAGTTGAATGGCTGGGATGGGAGAAAACTGAGGATGGATCAACAACTTTGTAGTTACTCCACTAAATGACAGAGTGATAATAAGGAAGCCTGTACAGAATACAAATATTCCAAAACATGCTTCATGTTTGCAACAAGGCACTAAATTTAATACTGCACCAAAAATGTGGAAAACCAATTCACGTTTTGTCCTGAATACAAAGTGGTATGTTTTGGGCAAATCCAACATAACACATTACTGAGTTCCACTCCTTATATTTTCAAACATAGTGGTGGCTGCATCATGTTATGGGAACACTTGTAATTGCTGAGGACTGGGGAGTTTTTCTGGCTAAAAATACATGGAATGAAGGCAAAGGCAATGCATAGGCAAAATCAAAGAGGAAAATCTGGATCAGTCTGCTTTCCACCTGACACTGTGAGGTGAATTCACGTTTCAGCAGGACAATAACCTAAAACACAAGGTGAAATCTACACTAGAGTTGCTTACCAAGAAGACAGTGAATGTTCCTGAGTGGCCGAGTTTTGACGTAAATCTGCTTGAAAATCTATGGCAGTACTTAAACATGGCTGTCTAGCAATGATCAACAACCAATTTGACAGAGCTTGGAGAATGTTGAAGATAATAATGGGCAAAAACTGTATTATCCAGGAATGGAAATCTCTTAGAGACTTACCCAGAAAGACTCACAGTTGTAATCGCAAAGGTCATGTTGCATTTAATTCTCAATACGTTTGTAAAAAAATATAATAAAACATGTTTTCACTTTCTGAAAATGATGTATTGTGTGAGTGAGGTGGGTGAGATTTTTAAAAAAAATCCATTTTGAATTCAGGCTGTAACAGAACAAAGTTTGGAATAAGTCAAGAGGTATGAATACTTTCTGAAGGCACTGTATGTGTTCTCTGTCATCTATTAGACATCGTGTGTGTGTGTGTGTGTGTACGTGTACGTGTGCGTGTGCGTGCGCGCGCGTGCGTGTGTGTGTGTGTGCGTGTGCGTGTGCGTGTGTGTGTGTGTGTGTGTGTGTGTGTGTGTGTGTGTGTGTGTGTGTGTGTGTGTGTGTGTGTGTGTGTGTGTGTGTGTGTGTGTGTGTGTGTGTGTGTGCACCAGTGTATGAGTTGTGCCACAGCCAGCCGGCCAAGCTCCATCTTTACATAGCGCTTGGCCTAATTAAGAAATATGGAAAGGTTCATGAGCTGAAAAGAGCAGTCTATTGACCTTCTCGTTGCTACAAGAGCCAGAGAGTGAGCAGGCGGGCGGGTGGTGGGCCGCGGTGAAGCCTGTGTCTGTCAGGGGAGGGACATTTATACCGAGAACAATCGAATGGCACCAGGAGCAGACGGTACGGAGATCCTCTAATAATTGGTTCCATTAAGCCCTTAAAGGCCGGCGCTCACTTATACGAGGTGTTCTCTCTCTCTCTCTCTCTCTCTCTCTCTCTCTCTCTCTCTCTCTCTCTCTCTCTCTCTCTCTCTCTCTCTCTCTCTCTCTCTCTCTCTCTCTCTCTCTCTCTCTCTCTCTCTAATTCAATGGGCTTTATTGGTATGGGAAACATGTGTTAACATTGCCAAAGCAAGTGAGGTAGATAATATATAAAAGTGAAATAAACAATAAAAATTAACAGTAAACATTACACATACAGAAGTTTCAAAACAATAAAGACATTACAAATGTCATATTATGTATATTTATAGTGTTGTAACAATGTACAAATCGTTAAAGTACACACAGGAGAATAAATAAACATAAATATGGGTTGTATTTACAATGGTGTTTGTTCTTCACTGGGTGCCCTTTTCTTGTGGCAACAGGTCACACATCTTGCTGCTGTAATGGCACACTGTGGAATTTCACCCAGTAGATATGGGAGTTTATCAAAATTGGGTTTGTTTTCGAATTCTTTGTGGATTTATGTGTCTCTAATATGGTCATACATTGGAAAGGAGGTTAAGTGCAGCTCAGTTTCCACCTCATTTTGTGGGCAGTGTGCACATAGCCTGTCTTCTCTTGAGAGCCATGTCTGCCTACGGTGGCCTTTCTCAATAGCAAGGCTATGCTCACTGAGTCTGTACATAGTCAAAGATTTCCTTAAGTTTAGTCACAGTGGTCAGGTATTCATCACCTTCTTCGAAGGGGGGCACTCTGGACCCAAACTGCTTCAGACCTATAGCTTTCCTACCCTGCCTTTCTGTCTTCGAAAGCCAAGTCAACAAACAGATTACCGACCATTTCGAATCCCACCGCACCTTCTCTGCTACGCAATCTGGTTTCAGAGCTGGTCATGGGTGCACCTCAGCCACGCTCAAGGTCCTAAACGATATCTTAACCGCCATTGATAAGAAACAATACTGTGCAGCCGTATTCATTGACCTGGCCAAGGCTTTCGACTGTGTCAATCACCACATCCTCACCGGCAGACTCGATAGCCTTGGTTTCTCAAATGATTGCCTGGTTCACCAACTACATATCTGATAGAATTCAGTTTGTCAAATCGGAGGGCCTGTTGTCCGGGTCTCTGGCAGTCTCTATGGGGGTGCCACAGGGTTCAATTCTTGGGCCGACTCTCTTCTCTGTATAAATCAATAGTGTCGCTCTTGCTGCTGGTGAGTCTCTGATCCACCTCTACGCAGACGACACCATTCTGTATAATTCTGGCCCTTCTTTGGACACTGTGTTAACAACCCTCCAAACGAGCTTCAATGCCATACAACTCTCCTTCTCCGGCCTCCAATTGCTCTTAAATACAAGTAAAACTGAATGCATGCTCTTCAACCGATCGCTGCCTGCACCTGCCAGCCCGCCTGCCCAACATCACTATTCTGGACGGTTCTGACTTAGAATATGTGGACAACTACAAATACCTAGGTGTCTGGTTAGACTGTAAACTCTCCTTCCAGACTCACATCAAACATCTACAATCCAAAGTTAAATCTAGAATTGGCTTCCTATTTCGCAACAAAGCATCTTTCACTCATGCTGCCAAACATACCCTTGCAAAACTACCAATCCTCGACTTCGGCGATGTAATTTACAAAATAGCCTCCAATACCCTACTCAATAAATTGGATGCAGTCTATCACAGTGCCATCCGTTTTGTCACCAAAGCCTCATATACTACCCACCACTGCGACCTGTACGCTCTCGTTGGCTGGCCCTTGCTTCATACTCGTCGCCAAACCCACTGGCTCCAGGTCATCTACAAGACCCTGCTAGGTAAAGTCCCCCCTTATCTCAGCTCGCTGGTCACCATAGCAGCACCCACCTGTAGCATGCGCTCCAGCAGGTACATCTCTCTGGTCACCCCCAAAACCAATTCTTCCTTTGGCCGCCTCTCCTTCCAGTTCTCTGCTGCCAATGACTGGAACAAACTACAAAAATCTCTCAAACTGGAAACACATATCTCCCTCACTAGCTTTAAGCACCAGCTGTCAGAGCAGTTCAGAGATTACTGTACACTGTCCATCTATAATTTATCCCAAACAGCTACCTCTTCCCCTACTGTATTTATTTATTTTGCTCCTATGCACCCCATTATTTATATCTCTACTTTGCACACTCTTCCACTGCAAATCTACCATTCCAGTGTTTACCTTGCTATATTGTATTTACTTCGCCACCATGGCCTTCTTTTTGCCTTTACCTCCCTTATCTCACCTCATTTGCTCACAATGTATATAGACGTATTTTTCTACTGTATTATTTACTGTATGCTTGTTTTACTCCATGTGTAACTCTGTGTTGTTGTATGTGTCGAACTGCTTAGCTTTATCTTGACCAGGTCGGAATTGTAAATGAGAACTTGTTCTCAACTTGCCTACCTGGTTAAATAAAGGTGAAATAAAAATGAAAAATAAATACATTTCTGCCACTGTGTACTCTCTGTTTAGGGCCAAATAGCATTCTAGTTTGCTCAGTTTTTTTGTTGATTCTTTCCAATGTGTCAAGTAATAATCTTTTTGTTTTCTCATGATTTGGTTGGGTCTAATTGTGCTGTTGTCCTGGGGCTCTGTAGGGTGTGTTTATGTTTGTGAACAGAGCCCCAGGACCAGGGGACTCTTCTCCAGGTTCATCTCTCTGTAGGTGATGACTTTGTTATGGAAGGTTTGGGAATCGCTTCATTTTAGGTGGTTGTAGAATTTAACGTCTCTTTTCTGGATTTTGATAATTAGTGGGTATCGGCCTAATTCTGCTCTGCATGCATTATTCGGTGTTCTACGTTGTACACTGAAGATATTTTTGCGTGCAGAGTCTCAATTTGGTGTTTGTCCCATTTTGTGAAATCTTGGTTGGTGAGCGAACCCCAGACCTCACAACCATAAAGGGCAATGGGTTCTATGACCGATTCAAGTATTTTTAGCCAGATCCTAATTGGTATGTTGAATTTTATGTTCCTTTTGATGGTATAGAATGCCCTTCTTGCCTTGTCTCTCAGATCGTTCACAGTTTGTGGACGTTACCTGTCGCTCTGATGTTTAGGTCAAGGTATGTATTATTTTTTGTGCTCTAGGGCAATGGTGTCTAGATGGAATTTGTATTTGTGGTCCGGTCCTGGCGACTGGACCTTTTTTGGAACACCATTATTTTGGTCTTACTGAGATTTACTGTCAGGGCCCAGGTCTGGCAGAATCTGTGCAGAATATCTAGGTGCTGATGTAGGCCCTCCTTGGTTGGTGACAGAAGCACCAGATCATCAGCCAACAGTAGACATTTGACTATAGAATCTAGTAGGTTGAGGCCTGGTGCTGCAGACTTTTCTAGTGCCCACGCCAATCCGCTGATATATATGTTGAAGAGGGTGGGGCTTAAGCTGCATCCCTGTCTTACCCCACGGCCCTGTGTGAAGAAATGTGTGTTTTTTTTGCCAATTTTAACCGCACACTTGTTGTTTGTGTACATGGATTTTATAACGTCGTATGTTTTACCCCCAACACCACTTTTCATCAATTTGTATTGCAGACCATCATGTCAAATTGAGTCAAAGGCTTTTTTAAATCAACAAAGCATGAGAAGACTTTGCCTTTGTTGTGGTTTGTTTGGTGTGCAGGGTGAATACATGGTCTGTTGTACGATAATTTGGTAAAAAGCCAATTTGACATTTGCTCAGTATATTGTTTTCATTAAGGAAATGTACGAGTCTGCTGTTAATGATAATGCAGAGGATTTTCCCAAGGTTACTGTTGACGCATATCCCACGGTAGTTATTGGGGTCAAATTTGTCTCCACTTTTGTGGATTGGGGTGATCAGTCCTTGGTTCCAAATATTGGGGAAGATGCCAGAGCTAAGGATGTTAAAGAGTTTTAGTATATCCAATTGGAATTTGTTGTCTGTATATTAGATCATTTCATTAAGGATACCATCAACACCACATGCCTTTTTGGGTTGGAGGGTTTTTATTTTGTCAGTAGCTCATTCAAGGTAATTGAAGAATCTAGTGGGTTCTGGTAGTCAATCAGTCAGTCTCTCTCTCTCTCTCTCTCTCTCTCTCTCTCTCTCTCTCTCTCTCTCTCTCTCTCTCTCTCTCTCTCTCTCTCTCTCTCTCTCTCTCTCTCTCTCTCTCTCTCTCTCTCTCTCTCTCTCGAAACCTCGCCACCCCCCGCTTAAAATAAAACACCAAAATATCACAATAACCACAAATCACAATAATCAAAAAACCTCACAACTTCTACAACTGTATTTCCAAAACATCCCCCAGCTATACAAGACAGACCCCCCAACACACCATTCTCCTGAAACATCTCCACACTTTTAATTTTATAGAACTCAAATTCTACCCTAAGGCGTGCAGAGACCATCCCCTTAAATAATAGTAAAGGGTCTGTTATCCCCCCACCTTTGACCCTGTTCCTTCTTGTTAGCCAACTGTTCTCCAACAAACAGATCACTGAATCCCACCGTACCTTCTCTGCTGTGCAATCTGGTTTCCGAGCTGGTCACGGGTGCACCTCAGCCACGCTCAAGGTACTAAACGATATCATAACCGCCATCGATAAAAGACAGTACTGTGCAGCCGTCTTCATCGACCTGGCCAAGGCTTTCGACTCTGTCAATCACCATATTCTTATCGGCAGACTCAGTAGCAGTAGCCTCGGTTTTTCTAATAACTGCCTTGCCTGGTTCACCAACTACTTTGCAGACAGAGTTCAGTGTGTCAAATCGGAGGGCATGTTGTCCGGTCCTCTGGCAGTCTCTATGGGGGTGCCACAGGGTTCAATTATCGGGCCGACTCTTTTCTCTGATCCACCTCTACGCAGACGACACCATTCTGTTTACTTCTGGCCCTTCCTTGGACACTGTGCTATCTAACCTCCAAACGAGCTTCAATGCCATACAACACTCCTTCCGTGGCCTCCAACTGCTCTTAAACGCTAGTAAAACCAAATGCATGCTTTTCAACCGTTCGCTGCCTGCACCCGCACGCCCAACTAGCATCACCACCCTGGATGGTTCCGACCTAGAATATGTGGACATCTATAAGTACCTAGGTGTCTGGCTAGACTGTAAACTCTCCTTCCAGACTCACATCAAACATCTCCAATCTAAAATCACATCTAGAGTTGGCTTTCTATTCCGTAACAAAACTTACCCTAGTAAAACTGACTATCCTACCGATCCTGGACTTTGGAGATGTCATCTACAAAATAGCTTTCAATACTCTACTCAGCAAACTGGATGCAGTTTATCACAGTGCCATCCGTTTTGTTACTAAAGCACCTTATACCACCAACCACTGCGACCTTTATGCTCTAGTCGGCTGGCCCTCGCTACATATTCGTCGCCAGACCCATTGGCCTCCAGGTCATCTACAAGTCCATGCTAGGTAAAGCTCCGCCTTATCTCAGTTCACTGGTCACGGTGTCAACACCCACCCGTAGCACGCGCTCCAGCAGGTGTATCTCACTGATCATCCCTAAAGCCAACACCTAATTTGGCTGCCTTTCGTTCCAGTTCTTTGCTGCCTGTGACTGGAACGAATTGCAAAAATCACTGAAGTTGGAGACTTTTGTCTCCCTCACCAACTTCAAACATCTGCTATCTGAGCAGCTAACCAATCACTTTTTTTTCTACTGTGTTATTGACTTGTTAATTTTGGCAGACTGAACCAATCTCAAAGGAATGGCTGGGTTGTGGAAGATAGGCTCCACGCACAGCCCAGGCTCCACACCCCCTTCTCGTGTGGGCCTTAGCAGCTGCCAGTCCCTCAGCACTGCAGAGTAAAAATCTGAGAGACCGGCTGTACTCAGCCTCTCCAGCTTCATGAGGACAGCTGCCAGTCCAACCCTAATCCGCCAGCTCTCCTCCGTCGGAATGCAGCCATCCTGCTCTCCAGTTCCACCAGGCCCTGTCCTCCTTCGTGGACAGTCATGTACAACACTGCTGCCCTCAGCCAGTGATGGCCCGACCAGAAAATGTCCACCAGCTTGCGTTGCAGGTCTGCGAGCAGACCGGCGGAGGGGTTGAGGACAGCCAGTTTATGCTACAGGGAAGATGCCACCAGGTTGTTGATTATCAGGATTACCCTCCCTCTATATGACACTTGGGACAGGAGCCACCTCCACCTGGCCAGTCTTGACACCACTGCATGTGACAGCCCCTCCCAGTTCTTCCTGACCCACCTCTCCGAGCCCAGGTACACCCCCAACACTTTAAGCCCTCACAACCCCACGGAAAACCCCTTGGTAGCAGAGAGGCCCTATCCACCCAAGCTCCACATAACAGAGCTTTGCTCTTGCCCCAGTTTACCTTAGCTGACGAAGCTCCCTCATACACCTTAAGACTATTCACATTAGAACCTCTTGATTAGTCCAACATGTCCCTGATTAAGAACAAGTTGTCCGTGATTGAGCACAATATGTTTGGCCCGTATGTACTATCGAGTCCAGATGGGACTTCAGTCTGTTAGAGAGGACCTTTGCAAATATCTTATAGTCCGCACAGAGCAATGCCACAGGCCTCCAGTTCTTAAAAGTTCACACAAGTCCCCTTTTTTGGGCAGGAGAGTCAGAGCCGCCTGACGGCAGCTTCATCGGCAAATCTCCTACCCCGACGCATTCATGCAACATGCAAAAGAAATCCAGTCCAATTATTCCCCATAATTTTAAATAAAACTCCATTGGGTGTCCATCGACCCCCGGTGCATGACCGGGGGACAGCTGGGTTATGGCCTCTGCCAGTTCATGGGACAAAAGAGGAATGTCCATTTCATCCCTCCGTGCCCGAGAGAGTTTAATGAGTGCTGCGAAGAAGACGTGAGCACACATAGGATCACATATTTCTGCCCTATACAACTCAGTATAAAACTCCAGTCCGCTCCCGCATCTCCCCCACCACAGAGATCACCTGACCATCAGACAGCCGTAAACAATGCATACCCTTGGCTTCACCGCTCTGTCTTTCCAAACAAAAGAAGGAGGAGCTGGGAGCTTCCATCTCCTTGAGCATCGAGAATCTGGCTCTTACAAGTGCACCCTTTGCTTTAACCTGGAAAAAAACTACCCAGGTCCCTACGTAGTTCAGCTAAATTAGCCTGGAGTCCTACATTGCCTTGTCCCACCATCTCTACCTCAATCTCACTAATACAACACTCTAGTTCCCCCAATAATCTCCTAGCCTCTGAGGATGAGAGAGCTGTATACTGTTGACAGAAAAGCCGAATTTGGACTTTCCCCACATCCCACCGTTGACTCAGAGACTCATACTCCTCTCTTCGCTGCCCCCACCTTTCCCAAAAAGTCTGGAAACCTGAGCAAAAAGTGGAATCTTGTAAGTGCTTTACATTAAACTTCCAATAGGATGCCTGCCGAGGCCCTGATGAAATAAACAGCTGAGCCATGGTTATGTGGTGATCCGAAAACCCCACAAGGAGAATGGTAGCGCTCAATAGCCTATTGCTCTGATTCCTGGACATGTAAAAACGATCAAGTGTAAATGTAAGTCGGGCTGCACTCACAAAGCCCCAAAATCCTTCACCCATGTATACTGTCTTGTGTAGGGATGTTTAGTTCTCCAAACATCCACTAGGTAGAACTGATTAATGATGTCCCTTAATATTCCCACTGACACTGAATGAGGCTCTTCCCCATTTCTGTCTTTCGTAAAATCCATTGTATAGTTCCAGTCCCCGCCGACCACCAGAGTGTCTTTAGGCGCTACGTGTGAGAGTTCCTGTCTTAGACACCCAAATAGAACCCCCCTCTCTCTCCCTGTGTTAGGTGCATACACATTTATAAAGACAAAACCCATGTTGTTAATTTCTGCTTTTACAACAAAGCAGCTTACACCTACACACCTTCTTTGAGGAGCACATTTTTACAGACAGACCCGGTACAAAAAGGACTACCACCCCTACACTAAGATCTGTCCCATGGCTCAACACACAGACAGACCCGGTACAAAAAGGACTACCACCCCTACACTAAGATCTGTCCCATGGCTCAACACACAGACAGACCCGGTACAAAAAGGACTACCACCCCTACACTAAGATCTGTCCCATGGCTCAACACACAGACAGACCCAGTACAAAAAGGACTGCCACCCCTACACTAAGTCCCCTACACCCCTACACCACCGGTTCCGGTTGGAGCGAGTGGTCGCATCTGCACTTCGCTCCCGCGGGTAGTATAACTTTTTCATTATATTTCATTATATCACAACGGTTTGATTTGTCTAATCTTAGCAATTTCTTCTCAGCTAGCTACATAGCCGTCTTTGTATCAAAGATAATTGCGTAATTATCGTATTTCGCCGTCCTAACGTAGTCTTCACTAGCCAGCTAGCTAACGTCCACTGATTAGCTGCACTGGAGAAACTATTACACTCAACTGAACGACTTGATTAGTGTAGTGTTAGCTAGCTACATAGCTGTCTTTGCTGTCTTCATATCATCGTATCCAAGATAATTGTGTTGTTTAGGTTTAGAGTGTGTAGTCTTAGAGTGATTATCTTAATTTACCGAGGTTAGCTAGCCAGCTATTTGTCGTCCTTAACGTAGGTGACTCTGCTAGCTAGCCAACGCTAGCCAACGTCTTCTGTATAGAACTCAACTACCCGGTCGCATTCACAGGTAGTATCACATTTTCACTTCATTTCATTACAGTACAACGGTTTGATTTGTTTGATCGTAGCTAGCTACTTAGCTAGCTACATAGCCGTCTTTGTATCAAAGATAATTGTGTAGTCTAGAGCGATTTTCTAGGTTCGCTAGCCAGCTATTGTCGTTCTTTTAACGCAACGTAACGTAAACAACACTGCTAGCTAGCCAGCTAGCCCCGAATAGCAACACTGCAGAAACTATTACACTCAACGGAACGACTTGATTAGTGTAGTGTCAACAACGCACCCACTGCCAGCTGGCCTACTTCAGCAGTACTGTATCATTTTAATCATTTTAGTCAATAAGATTCTTGCTACGTAGCTTAACTTTCTGAACATTCGAGACGTGTAGTCCACTTGTCATTCCAATCTCCTTTGCATTAGCGTAGCCTCTTCTGTAGCCTGTCAACTATGTGTCTGTTTATCCCTGTTCTCTCCTCTCTGCACAGACCATACAAACGCTCCTCACCGCGTGGCCGCGACCACCCTACTCTGGTGGTCCCAGCGCGCACGACCCACGTGGAGTTCCAGGTCTCCGGTAGCCTCTGGAACTGCCAATCTGCGGTCAACAAGGCAGAGTTCATCTCAGCCTATGCCTCCCTCCAGTCCCTCGACTTCTTGGCACTGACGGAAACATGGATCACCACAGACAACACTGCTACTCCTACTGCTCTCTCTTCGTCCGCCCACGTGTTCTCGCACACCCTGAGAGCGTCTGGTCAGCGGGGTGGTGGCACCGGGATCATCATCTCTCCCAAGTGGTCATTCTCTCTTTCTCCCCTTACCCATCTGTCTATCGCCTCCTTTGAATTCCATGCTGTCACAGTTACTAGCCCTTTCAAGCTTAACATCCTTATCATTTATCGCCCTCCAGGTTCCCTCGGAGAGTTCATCAATGAGCTTGATGCCTTGATAAGCTCCTTTCCTGAGGACGGCTCACCTCTCACAGTTCTGGGCGACTTTAACCTCCCCACGTCTACCTTTGACTCTTTCCTCTCTGCCTCCTTCTTTCCACTCCTCTCCTCTTTTGACCTCACCCTCTCACCTTCCCCCCTACTCACAAGGCAGGCAATACGCTCGACCTCATCTTTACTAGATGCTGTTCTTCCACTAACCTCATTGCAACTCCCCTCCAAGTCTCCGACCACTGCCTTGTATCCTTTTCCCTCTCGCTCTCATCCAACACCTCCCACACTGCCCCTACTCGGATGGTATCGCTCCGTCCCAACCTTCGCTCTCTCTCCCCGCTACTCTCTCCTCTTCCATCCTATCATCTCTTCCCTCCGCTCAAACCTTCTCCCACCTATCTCCTGATTCTGCCTCCTCAACCCTCCTCTCCTCCCTCTCTGCATCCCTTGACTCTCTATGTCCCCTATCCTCCAGGCCGGCTCGGTCCTCCCCTCCCGCTCCGTGGCTCGATGACTCATTGCGAGCTCACAGAACAGGGCTCCGGGCAGCCGAGCGGAAATGGAGGAAAACTCGCCTCCCTGCGGACCTGGCATCCTTTCACTCCCTCCTCTCTACATTTTCCTCCTCTGTCTCTGCTGCTAAAGCCACTTTCTACCACGCTAAATTCCAAGCATCTGCCTCTAACCCTAGGAAGCTCTTTGCCACCTTCTCCTCCCTCCTGAATCCTCCTCCCCCTCCCCCCCCTCCTCCCTCTCTGCAGATGACTTTGTCAACCATTTTGAAAAGAAGGTCGACGACATCCGATCCTCGTTTGCTAAGTCAAACGACACCGCTGGTTCTGCTCACACTGCCCTACCCTGTGCTCTGACCTCTTTCTCCCCTCTCTCTCCAGATGAAATCTCGCGTCTTGTGACGGCCGGCCGCCCAACAACCTGCCCGCTTGACCCTATCCCCTCCTCTCTTCTCCAGACCATTTCCGGAGACCTTCTCCCTTACCTCACCTCGCTCTTCAACTCATCGCTGACCGCTGGCTACGTCCCTTCCGTCTTCAAGAGAGCGAGAGTTGCACCCCTTCTGAAAAAACCTACACTCGATCCCTCCGATGTCAACAATTACAGACCAGTATCCCTTCTTTCTTTTCTCTCCAAAACTCTTGAACGTGCCGTCCTTGGCCAGCTCTCCCGCTATCTCTCTCTGAATGACCTTCTTGATCCAAATCAGTCAGGTTTCAAGACTAGTCATTCAACTGAGACTGCTCTCCTCTGTATCACGGAGGCGCTCCGCACTGCTAAAGCTAACTCTCTCTCCTCTGCTCTCATCCTTCTAGATCTATCGGCTGCCTTCGATACTGTGAACCATCAGATCCTCCTCTCCACCCTCTTCGAGTTGGGCATCTCTGGCGCGGCCCACGCTTGGATTGCGTCCTACCTGACAGGTCGCTCCTACCAGGTGGCGTGGCGAGAATCTGTCTCCTCACCACGCGCTCTCACCACTGGTGTCCCCCAGGGCTCTGTTCTTGGCCCTCTCCTATTCTCGCTATACACCAAGTCACTTGGCTCTGTCATAACCTCACATGGTCTCTCTTATCATTGCTATGCAGACGACACACAATTAATCTTCTCCTTTCCCCCTTCTGATGACCAGGTGGCGAATCGCATCTCTGCATGTCTGGCAGACATATCAGTGTGGATGACGGATCACCACCTCAAGCTGAACCTCGGCAAGACGGAGCTGCTCTTCCTCCCGGGGAAGGACTGCCCGTTCCATGATCTCGCCATCACGGTTGACAACTCCATTGTGTCCTCCTCCCAGAGCGCCAAGAACCTTGGCGTGATCCTGGACAACACCCTGTCGTTCTCAACCAACATCAAGGCGGTGGCCCGTTCCTGTAGGTTCATGCTCTACAACATCCGCAGAGTACGACCCTGCCTCACACAGGAAGCGGCGCAGGTCCTAATCCAGGCACTTGTCATCTCCCGTCTGGATTACTGCAACTCGCTGTTGGCTGGGCTCCCTGCCTGTGCCATTAAACCCCTTCAACTCATCCAGAACGCCGCAGCTCGTCTGGTGTTCAACCTTCCCAAGTTCTCTCACATCACCCCGCTCCTCCGTTCTCTCCACTGGCTTCCAGTTGAAGCTCGCATCCGCTACAAGACTATGGTGCTTGCCTACGGAGCTGTGAGGGGAACGGCACCTCAGTACCTCCAGGCTCTGATCAGGCCCTACACCCAAACAAGGGCACTGCGTTCATCCACCTCTGGCCTGCTCGCCTCCCTACCACTGAGGAAGTACAGCTCCCGCTCAGCCCAGTCAAAACTGTTCGCTGCCCTGGCCCCCCAATGGTGGAACAAACTCCCTCACGACGCCAGGACAGCGGAGTCAATCACCACCTTCCGGAGACACCTGAAACCCCACCTCTTTAAGGAATACCTAGGATAGGATAAGTAATCCCTCTCACCCCCCTTAAGTTTTAGATGCACTATTGTAAAGTGACTGTTCCACTGGATGTCATAAGGTGAATGCACCAATTTGTAAGTCGCTCTGGATAAGAGCGTCTGCTAAATGACTTAAATGTAAATGTAAGATCTGTCCCATGTCTCAACACACAGACAGACCCGGTACAAAAAGGACTGCCACCCCTACACTAAGATCTGTCCCATGTCTCAACACACAGACAGACCCGGTACAAAAAGGACTGCCACCCCTGCACTAAGATCTGTCCCATGGCTCAACACACTTTCCCCTTTCCACCAGAGCCCCCAATCGACTTCATTCACCACATCACTATGCGTCTCCTGCAGAAATAACACCTGTACTTTTTTTGTTTTACATATTCACCCAACACACTCCTCTTTCCCACATCTCTGGTGCCATTTATATTGAGCGAGTCTACCCGAAGAGTCTCCATAATAAGTGGGAGAAAAGCCAGCAAAGAAAGAGACCAATAGCAAAGCTCAAAAAGCCCCATTGCCAGAAAGAAACTATACATCTAAACAGTGTCTGAAAGTAGACCCTTACGCACTGTTGTGACCCACATCCTCAACCTAAACTGTTTCCTGGGTGAGAGGACACCATGCCATTTTTATAGCATGTTGTACTGATCTTACAAACTTTCTCGGATCAGAAAGATCTTCCCCCTTGGTCTCATTCAGGAACCTTGTCAGTTCTTTCAACGTGTACTTTGACCCCTCTGCTTGACTGGCTGTCAGCTCTGGACCCATTGAAGAGGAGTCTGAAAAAAAACTCTTCATCCTCTTCATCAGACTCAGTATCCTCCTCATCTCCATCTCCCATCCTGACCACCTGCCCTTCCTCTCCATTCAGGGCCTCCCCCCAGCACTAGGCAATAGTTCCTTGGTACCTTTGACCACACCAGCATCACCCCTTCTTTCTTCTCCCCCTTTTTCCTTTTCCGCTTGACACCCTCCCCCTTCCCCCTAGTCTCTTACACTTCCCCACTATACTCTCCTCATCCACTAGCATAACCTGACGAGACCCAGCCTCACCCACACCACCCTCCATAGCATGTCTAGGCCCAGCCTCATCTACCCCACCATCTCTAGTCTGACTAGACCCAGCCTCAGCTACACCACCATCCATAGCATGACTAGGCCCAGCCTCATCTACCCCACCATCTCTAGTCTGACTAGACCCAGCCTCAGCTACACCACCATCCATAGCATGACTAGGCCCAGCCTCATCTAGCCCACCATCTCTAGTCTGACTAGACCCAGCCTCAGCTACACCACCATCCATAGCATGACTAGGCCCAGCCTCATCTACCCCACCATCTCTAGTTTGACTAGACCCGGCCTCAGCTACACCACCATCCATAGCATGACTAGGCCCAGCCTCATCTACATCCCCATCCATAGCATGACTAGGCCCAGCCTCATCTACATCCCCATCCCTGGCATGACTAGGCCGAGCCTCTGCTGTCTGAGTCTTATTGCCCCCTGCACGTTGACCTCAATTTCCCTCACTGGCGCTTGTACCCTCGCCTTGTCTACAGCCTTTATGTGGGTACGCAAAGCTCTTATGCCCCAAATCCCTACACTCAAAACTATCTCCACTACTAACAGTAACCAATGATAGCTAACTAAATCAACTCTCGCAGTAGCCCCTCCGCCTTCCATCTTCCACAGTGTCTGAGGAAAATCAGGGTGTTGTCGCCTGGGCAACACATCCCTATCCTTGGGTGGCGCCACTCTCCCACGTGTGCCCCGGAGTATGTGGAGAGAGCAATGGAGGGAGGAAGGGGTGGATGTAGGGAGGGAGGGAGGGGAGGAGAGGAAAGACCATTAGAGGAGTTGACGCTTGTTCGCGCTGGAAGTCCTCAAGTTGTTCCAATGCCGATCCAGTCGGTTGTTTCTGATACTAATTAGCAATCAGAAGGGTGGCACAACTCCATGTGTCAGCTAGGCCCATCAGAGGCCTGCTGAAGAGCCTCTCTCTCAATTCAATTACATTTAAGGGGCTTTATTGGTATGGGAAACATATTTTACATTGCCTAAGCAAGTGAAGTAGATACTAAACAAAAGTGAAATAAACAATAACACATTTACAGTAAACATTACACACACAAATGTTCCAAATGATAACGCTTTTACACACTCTATGTGTATGTGTGTGCGTGTGTGTGCATGTGTGTGTGAACGTGCTTGTGTGTGTGTGTGTGTGTGTGTGTGTGTGTGTGTGTGTGTGTGTGTGTGTGTGTGTGTGTGTGTGTGTGTGTGTGTGTGTGTGTGTGTGTGTGTGTGTGTGTGTGTGTGTGTGTGTGTGTGATGTTGCTTCAGATATGATACCAATGTTCCCACCACTGTTAACTTCCATTGTCACGCTACTGATGTCATGTAGCCAGCGCTCCATATAAAGTTTACACGCTGGATGGAAACAGTGTGACAAAGAAACATTCAGGAGAGGAATAGTGTTGGCAGAGAGAAAGAGAGAGTGACCGTTTAGGTAGTTTCCTGGCTGTGTATACTTTCATTACATTGCCACTGTGTTATTTACATAATTCCAAGGTCCATGCCTCCACTTTCCAGCCTATTGTACTATAACCAGCAGTTTGTGTTTTATGTGTTTTTCCAGGTCACAATGTTCAATCATTTGTCCAAGATGAATTAAGTGGGTTGTGTAGAACAATGCATTGTGTTTTTGACTGTCTCTTTTTAATTGCTTGTGTCTCCTAGAAGGGAGAGGAGTCTCTAGTCATAGCTGTTATGGCTAGAGACATACCACTGGCCCTAGTATTTACTGGTTCCACACTAACACCCACTGTTCTTGAGGTGGGCCTTCCCTGTCTCTGTCTGTCTTTGTTCAATTTTCAATTCAATCCAATTTAAGGAGATTTATTGACATGAACAATTAATTTTCTTGACTCCAACTCTGTCTCTGTTCTGTTTGTTCTCTCTCTCTCTCTCTCTCTCTCTCTCTCTCTCTCTCTCTCTCTCTCTCTCTCTCTCTCTCTCTCTCTCTCTCTCTCTCTCTCTCTCTCTCTCTCTCTCTCTCTCTCTCTCTCTCTCTCTCTTTCTCTGACGCCTGGGTTATCCTGCAGTGTTTTGACCCGCGGATATTTAGCAGGGTAAATGTTTAGCTCTCTCCAATATCTGGTAAAACACATGGTGGAAGCCGCTGGCTTCCTGGTCCTCCCCCCATGCCCCAGCCTGTGGCCCTCATTCCCCAACTCCTGGCCCTTGTCTCTGGAGTTATCCCCTCACACAGGGCGGGGTGCTGGAGCCACCCTACGTCACCCCATAGCCAAATAAATAAAAGGGTCTAAAACTGCTTTTGTCGTTTTTACTGTATGGAAGTGTTGAAGGGGCGAGAGGGAGAGAAAGAGGGAGAGAAAAGAGGGGACATATGGAGAAAGAGAAGGAAGAAAGAGAGAAACAAAGACATAGATGGCCCCCACTCCATAAAACGTAACCAAATGAGAGTAGATAGATATGGAAGTTCTCACATTCTTTGTGGGTCTGTGTAATCTGAAGGAAGTATGCGTCTCTAATATGGTCATACATTTGGCAGGAGGTTAGGAAGTGCAGCTCAGTTTCCACCTCATCTTGTGGGCAGAGTGCACATAGCCTGTCTTCTCTTGATTGCCAGGTCTGCATTCAGTGGCCTTTCTCAATAGCAAGGCTATGCTCACTGCGTCTGTACATCGTCAAAGAATCTCAATTTGGTGTTGGTCGCATTTTGTGAATTCTTGGTTGGTGAGAGGACCCCAGACCTCAAAACCATGAAGGGCAATGGGTTCTATAACTGATTCAAGAATTTTTAAGCCAGATCCTAATTTGTATGTAAAATGTTATGTTCCTTTTGATTGCATAGAAGGCCCATCATGCCTTGTCTCTCAGATCGTTCACAGCTTTGCGGAAGTTTCCTGTGGCACTGATGTTTAGGCTGAGGTATGTATCGTTTTTGTGTGCTCTAGGGCAACGGTGTCTAGATGGAATTTGTCGTGAAGAGGGCACGACAAAACCTATTCCCAACCATGCAAATAGTCTGTGTAGCCATTTGATTAGCTGTTCAGCAGTCTTATGGCTTGGGGGTAGAAGCAGTTGAGAAGTCTTTGGACCTAGACTTGGCGCTCCGATACAGCTTGCCGTGTGGTAGCAGAGAGAAAAGTCTATGACTATGGTGGCTGGAGTCTTTGACTATATTTAGGGCCTTCCTCTGACACCACCTGGTATCAAGGTCCTTAATGGCAGGAAGCTTAGCCCCAGTGATCTACTGGGCAGTAAATACTACCACTGTAGTGCCTTGCGGTCAGAGGCCGAGCAGTTTCCATACCAGGCAGTGATGTAAGTCAGGATGCGTGGTCCTTCTGTAGCTCAGTTGGTAGAGCATGGCACTTGTAACGCCAGGGTAGTGGGTTCGATCCCCGGGACCACCCATACGTAGAATGTATGCACACATGACTGTAAGTCGCTTTGGATAAAAGCGTCTGCTAAATGGCATATTTTTTTTTTTTAAAGGATGCTCTCAATGGTGCAGCTGTAGAACTTTTGAGGATCTGAGGAACCATACCAAATCTTTTCAGTCTCCTGAGGGGGAATAGGTTTTGTAGTTAAGGGGTGAAGTGCTGACTTCTAAAACCTCTGTTAGCTAGCTGGGATGTATCTTTGAGGGATGCTTGGGAGGTGTGAGCATGGCCAATAAAGTGCTAGGGAAGGTTAATGCCACGCTAGTACTTCCTGGTTTGGGGCCTTATCTAAGCTAATGAAGGGGAAGCTCCAGATAGACCAGAATAAGCTGATAAGGGTAGTATTGAAAGTGAGTCCACACACTCACATAGGCAGGAGCTGCTTTCAGGAACTAAACTGGCTGCCTGTTGAAGCTACGGTGTCCCAGATCAGACTAGGTTTGGTTTACAGGAGTATTTATGGTTCTGCACCCAGATACAGTATCTTACTGATTACTTTTCCCATGTTAGGGATGCACACAATCACAGCACCAGATCAGGTGTTGCTAATGTGTGCTTATGCAGGTTCAGGAGTAATGCTGGGAAAGGTACTTTCCTGTATACTGGAGCCTCAGAATGGAATGAGATGCCTCTGCCCATAACAACGACGTCCTCTCTGGGCAACTTTAAAAATAATGTAAAAATATGTTTGACGTCTTCTGTGCTCATATGAATAGACCCTACAATGTAACTGCAATGATGAGAATGATGTTCTTCTTCTATGTTTTTATGTTTTATTATCTCCATGCCATGTCTGATTTAGGGGGGGGGCTATATAGGGCATGGCCAGGGTTTGCTTGGGGAGGTCTTAACTGGTTGGGGTGTGGCTGATGATCCTGTGGTCTGGATGTGGGTTTTCTCAGTATAGGTCCTTTGGGAGGGGGTCTTGCAGGTCTGGGAGGGTGTCTCACTGGTCTGGGCGGGGCGTCTGTTGCTCTGTTGCTCCTGTGTGAGGTGCTGGGGCTACGGTTGAGGGTGACGTCCTTCAGGGCCCTGGCAAAAGTTGGGATTGCTGCCTAATAGAGGTGGACCTGGTCGAAAAGGCTGTTCAAGTCCAGGGTGGAGTGGTGGCGCAGGTAGACATTAGGTTTTGAGGCACAGTCCCAAAAAATGCTTGCATTCACCCACTGTATGGTGGCAGGGTGAAGTATTTTCATGGTAGTAGGGTGGAGATAACCACTTGTGCGTGGTGGAAAGTGGAAGAAGCTTTTTCAATCACTACCTTGAGTGCTGTGGCCACCCTTTCTTGCTGAACCCTCAGGTAATTTGTGCCCGTGTGAGTTATGATGTGGATGGGGGACCCTAGTCTGTCCTCTGACAACAGCTCCAGGGCATGCCTGGTGTTTGGGCACCAGAGTTTAGCCACTTTGTGTTTAGGAAAACGTATATTCTCTTGAATGTCTCTCTCTCTCTCTCTCTCTCTCTCTCTCTCTCTCTCTCTCTCTCTCTCTCTCTCTCTCTCTCTCTCTCTCTCTCTCTCTCTCTCTTTCTCACACATTGGCCCAGAAATGCAATAACCGCCAATCAAGTGATTTGTAGCCATTTCAGAACGCAGGTACATTACGCAGCTTTGTTTTGAGTTAATATGTGAGCTCTGCGTCGGTGGGCGAACTTTGCCAACCCTGATAGCGTGATTCATCTCGGATGGCTTTTAGAAAGCACAATAAAAATACATTCTGGTAATGACTCTGGTTTTCCATCTAGAGAGAGAGAGGGCTGATGGCGTGGTTAAATGCATGAATGCCTGCTTGTATTATTTCCGTATGCACTGGATCTATAGTGAAAATTATACTTTTATTTCCCCTTAACTGCACAGTGTCTGGCACTAAGCATCAACAAACTCTTTAAGTTGGAGGGAGAGTGGATTAAGGAGGAGTTTCTGAGTTCTCAGTGTTTATGTGTGTTGGTTAGTTTGATGGTCCTTGTTTGTGTCAGATTTGTAAGGGTGTGTGTTCAAGTATATTGAGAGGGAGAGAGTCTGTGTGTGTGCGTGCCTATATGTGCGTGTCTGCGTTTGTTTGGAAAAGGTTAAGGGGTGTTGGTGAGTACTTCTGTATTCTTTGAATGTGTGTAGAAGTGCATTGTGACCATTGTGTGTGTCAGTGTTTGTCCACTGGTTGCTTGGAGGGCGTGACCTGTGTGGAGTGCAGAGTGCGGGTGAGGAGAGGACAGTGTGTGTGAAAGCTAAGGGGAGATGTGGTGGGAGGTGAAGTTGGGAGACGTCCAGCCCTCTCATTAGCAGGGCAGATGTGGGGTCGCAACGACTAGATTGCTACCCGCCGACTTCCTAAAAAATACACCCTCCACTGAAACTCTGGCAACAGAGTTATGGTACCGGGTCCGAGGTGGAGGAGGGAATTGGGCATGGAAGTGTGATGTGTTGTCCTGTGTTCCTGACATATTGTGATTGGCCAGGAGATAGGAAGTCAGCCTCTTCAAACTGCCTCAGAGGGCCACTGAACACTGCCGGTCTCTTGTACACAACAACATCCTTGTACAAGCTGCATGGTCAAAAATAACACACAGGGGTGGGAAACTGTAAGGAACAGCTACCTTATCCTCCCCCACCCCTTGACCACCACTCCCTGACCACCTCCTGTGACTATTAGCAATCCAAACTCTGAGAGAGAGAGGGGGGGGGTGAGCAGGCATGGAACCAATTCCACCATACTTTTCAACCCTTTTGAGATAATCGCACATGAAATGGCGAGGGGGAAATTAATTAGATAATTACAGACCAAAGGCCAAATCATCCTTTCTAATTCCCTCTCTCTCTCTCTCTCTCTCTCTCTCTCTCTCTCTCTCTCTCTCTCTCTCTCTCTCTCTCTACCTCTCTCTCTCTCTCTCTCTCTCTCTCTCTCTCTCTCTCTCTCTCTCTCTCTACCTCTCTCTCTACTCTCTCTCTCTCTCTCTCTCTCTCTCTCTACCTCTCTCTCTACCTCTCTCTCTCTCTCTCTCTCTCTCTCTCTCTCTCTCTCTCTCTCTCTCTCTCTCTCTCTCTCTCTCTCTCTCTCTCTCTACCTCTCTCTCTCTCTCTCTCTCTCTCTCTCTCTCTCTCTCTCTCTCTCTCTCTCTCTCTCTCTCTCTCTCTCTCTCTCGCTTTCGCTCAGACTATTTACAGAACAAAGATGTCGTCAGGTTTCAGACTCATCTGAGGTGAGGTGAAGTTCTAATAACTGTCTTTCCTGTAAGTGAATTCCTATTAGCCTTGAACGATATTTCTGGTTGGCTTATACATCAACAGTGGTTTATGACGTTGCATAAGTCATTTAGCATTTTATGATACTCAATTGTTATATTCTTGCCCGAGATGGCATAGCAGTTCAGACGTCTTTTGTCCTCGTCTTGTCGTGTCCTGTATATATATATATTTACAACTTTTTTTCACGTACATTTTATTTTTATTTTCCATCAACTCATCTTCAAAACACTCTCCTGCAACCCACCTCACCAATTTATATTTATAAATAAGTATTATTTACCTCAAATCTGCAATCCTCCAAGAAGCTAGCCAGAAGCTAGCCAGAAACTCCAAGAAGATAGCCAGAAACTAACCAGAAGCTAGCCAGGAGCTAGCTAGAAGCTAATCAGAAGCTAGTTCAGAAGCTAGTTAGCTTCTTTACTGGAAAATCGTTAGTATTCAGCTAACCACGGTTTGTGGTCATCAGCTATCCTTTAGCTCGAAAATCTATCGCCAGTTTTGTACGGCGCAGCGCGGCTCGGAACGGAACATACCGGACCAATTTTTCTCTCCATGTCCTTCGATTTCAACTGCTCTCTGGACATTCATTCCCGGATCTCACAGCTAGCTAGCTGCTAGCCGTGTGTCTATCTGCTCTCGTCGATTCCGGAGCAAACATCAATTAATCCGGAGCTAGCCAGCTCCGTCAATCACTCCTGAGCTCCGTCAATCACTCCTGGGCTGCAGTCACCTATCCGGACCCGTTTTACTGCCTACGGAGCCCCACCGGGCCTTCACAACTGGACTGCCGACGTTATCTACCCGAAGGAGATCCGGCTGGCTCCTCCGTCGCGACGTTACCTGAACGCCCATCTGCGGCCTGCTAACCATTAGCTGTCTTACCGGCTGCTCTCAGAATAGACAATCGGACAATTTATTTATTTTTATTATTATTATTATGTTTCTTCTTGGGCCTCTATAACTATATCTATTGTTTTTATTTTATTTTTGTTGTTGTGTGATTTGGACTAATCCCCTGTACCACACGGAACCCCACTAATCTACTGACGGAACGCAAGAGGTGGCTAACAACAGACCTCCATCCTATGCTAGCTTGCTACCGATGTCCTGGCTAGCTGTCTAAATCGCCGTGACCCCCAAACCAACCACTCCACTCACTGGACTCTTTTGATCACCCGACTAAGGATGCCTCTCCTTAATGTCAATATGTCTTGTCCATTGTTGTTCTGGTTAGTGTTTATTGGCTTATTTCACTGTAGAGCCTCTAGTCCTGCTCACTATACCTTATCCAATTTATTAGTTCCACCACCCACACATGCAATGACATCTCCTGGTTTCAATGATGTTTCTAGAGACAATATCTCTCTCTTCATCACTCAATACCTAGGTTTACCTCCACTGTATTCACATCCTACCATACCTTTGTCTGTACATTATACCTTGATGCTATTTTATCGCCCCCAGAAACCTCCTTTTACTCTCTGTTCTAGACGTTCTAGATGACCAATTCTTATTGCTTTTAGCCGTACCCTTATTCTTCTCCTCCTATGTTCCTCTGGCGATGTAGAGGTGAATCCAGGCCCTGCAGTGCCTAGCTCCACTCTTATTCCCCAGGCGCTCTCTTTTGATGACTTCTGTAACCGTAATAGCCTTGATTTCATGCATGTTAACATTAGAAGCCTCCTCCCTAAGTTTGTTCTATTCACTGCTTTAGCACACTCTGCCAACCCGGATGTTCTAGCTGTGTCTGAATCCTGGCTTAGGAAGACCACCAAAAATTCAGAAATTTTAATTCCAAATTACAACATTTTCAAACAAGATAGAACTGCCAAAGGGGGCGGTGTTGCAATCTACTGCAAAGATAGCCTGCAGAGTTCTGTCCTACTATCCAGGTCTGTACCCAAACAATTTGAACTTCTACTTTTAAAAATCCACCTCTCTAAAAACAAGTCTCTCACCATTGCCGCCTGCTATAGACCACCCTCTGCCCCCAGCTGTGCACTGGACACCATATGTGAACTGATTTCCCCCCATCTATCTTCAGAGCTCGTGCTGCTAGGCGACCTAAACTGGAACATGCTTAACACCCCAGCCATCCTACAATCTAAACTTGATGCCCTCAATCTCACTAAAATTATCAATGAACCTACCAGGTACCCCCCCAAAGCCTTAAACACGGGCACCCTCATAGATATCATCCTAACCAACTTCCCCTCTAAATACACCTCTGCTGTCTTCAACCAAGATCTCAGCGATCACTGCCACATTGCCTGCATCCGTAATGGGTCAGCGGTCAAACGACCTCCACTCATCACTGTAAAACGCTCCCTGAAACACTTCAGCGAGCAGGCCTTTCGACCTGGCCGGGGTATCCTGGAAGGATATTGATCTCATCCCGTCAGTAGAGGATGCCTGGATATTTTTTTTAAATGCCTTCCTAACCATCTTAAATAAACATGCCCTATTCAAGAAATTTAGAACCAGGAACAGATATAGCCGTTGGTTCTCCCCAGACCTGACTGCCCTTAACCAACACAAAAACATCCTATGGCGTTCTGCATTAGCATCGAACAGCCCCCGTGATATGCAGCTGTTCAGGGAAGCTAGAAACCGTTATACACAGGCAGTTAGAAAAGCCAAGGCTAGCTTTTTCAAGCAGAAATTTGCTTCCTGCAACACTAACTCAAAAAAGTTCTGGGACACAGCTGCCCACTGCACTGAAGATAGGAAACACTGTCACCACTGATAAATCCACCATAATTGAGAATTTCAATAAGCATTTTTCTACGGCTGGCCATGCTTTCCACCTGGCTACTCCTACCCCGGTCAACAGCACTGCACCCCCAACAGCAACTCGCCCAAGCCTTCCCCATTTCTCCTCCCAAATTCATTCAGCTGATGTTCTGAAAGAGCTGAAAAAACTGGACCCCTACAAATCAGCCGGGCTAGACAATCTGGACCCTTTCTTTCTAAAATTATCTGCCGAAATTGTTGCCACCCCTATTACTAGCCTGTTCAACCTCTCTTTCGTGTCGTCTGAGATTCCCAAAGATTGGAAAGCAGCTGCGGTCATCCCCCTCTTCAAAGGGGGGGACACTCTTGACCCAAACTGCTACAGACCTATATCTATCCTTCCATGCCTTTCTAAGGTCTTTCGAAAGCCAAGTCAACAAACAGATTACCGACCATTTCGAATCTCACCATACCTTCTCTGCTATGCAATCTGGTTTCAGAGATGGTCATGGGTGCACCTCAGCCACGCTCAAGGTCCTAAATGATATCTTAACCGCCATCGATAAGAAACATTACTGTGCAGCCGTATTCATTGATCTGGCCAAGGCTTTCGACTCTGTCAACCACCACATCCTCATCGGCAGACTCGACAGCCTTGGTTTCTCAAATGATTGCCTCGCCTGGTTCACCAACTACTTCTCTGATAGAGTTCAGTGTGTCTAATCGGAGGGTCTGCTGTCCTGACCTCTGGCAGTCTCTATGGGGGTGCCACAGGGTTCAATTCTTGGACCGACTCTCTTCTCTGTATACATCAATGAGGTCGCTCTTGCTGCTGGTGAGTCCCTGATCCACCTCTACGCAGACAACACCATTCTGTATACTTCCGGCCCTTCTTTGGACACTGCGTTAACAACCCTCCAGGCAAGCTTCAATGCCATACAACTCTCCTTCCGTGGCCTCCAATTGCTCTTAAATACAAGTAAAACTAAATGCATGCTCTTCAACCGATCGCTACCTGCACCTACCCGCCTGTCCAACATCACTACTCTGGACGGCTCTGACTTAGAATACGTGGACAACTACAAATACTTAGGTGTCTGGTTAGACTGTAAACTCTCCTTCCAGACCCATATCAAACATCTCCAATCCAAAGTTAAATCTAGAATTGGCTTCCTATTTCGCAACAAAGCATCCTTCACTCATGCTGCCAAACATACCCTTGTAAAACTGACCATCCTACCAATCCTCGACTTTGGCGATGTCATTTACAAAATAGCCTCCAATACCCTACTCAACAAATTGGATGCAGTGTCCGTTTTGTCACCAAAGCCCCATATACTACCCACCATTGCGACCTGTACGATCTCGTTGGCTGGCCCTCGCTTCATACTCATCACCAAACCCACTGGCTCCATGTCATCTACAAGACCCTGCTAAGTAAAGTCCCCCCTTATCTCAGCTCGCTGGTCACCATAGCATCTCCCACCTGTAGCACACGCTCCAGCAGGTATATCTCTCTAGTCACCCCCAAAACCAATTCTTTCTTTGGCCGCCTCTCCTTCCAGTTCTCTGCTGCCAATGACTGGAACGAACTACAAAAATCTCTGAAACTGGAAACACTTATCTCCCTCACTAGCTTTAAGCACCAACTGTCAGAGCAGCTCACAGATTACTGCACCTGTACATAGCCCACCTATAATTTAGCCCAAACAACTACCTCTTTCCTAACTGTATTTCATTAATTAATTAATTTTGCTCCTTTGCACCCCATTATTTTTATTTCTACTTTGCACATTCTTCTATTGCAAAACTACCATTCCAGTGTTTTACTTGCTATATTGTATTTACTTTGCCACCATGGCCTTTTTTGCGTTTACCTCCCTTCTC
Organism: Oncorhynchus gorbuscha; assembly: GCF_021184085.1. Lineage (NCBI taxonomy): Eukaryota > Metazoa > Chordata > Actinopteri > Salmoniformes > Salmonidae > Oncorhynchus > Oncorhynchus gorbuscha. The sequence continues at coordinate 14,502,151 of NC_060177.1, read as the reverse complement.
ACCTAATTTGCTCATATTGTATAAAGACTTGTTTATACTGTATTATTGACTGTATGTTTGTTTTACTCTATGTGTAACTCTGTGTCGTTGTATCTGTCGAACTGCTTTGCTTTATCTTGGCCAGGTCGCAATTGTAAATGAGAACTTGTTCTCAACTTGCCTACCTGGTTAAATAAAGGTGAAAAAAAAAAATATATATATATTGGAGTAAAAGTAAATATACTTTTATAGAAAATGACTCAAGTAAAAGTGAGTCACCCACTAAAATACTACTTGAGTAAAAGTCTAAAAGTAATTGGTTTTAAATATACTTAAATGTCAAAAGTAAATGGAGTTGCTAAATGTACTTAAGTATCAAAAGTAGAAGTAAAAGTATCATTCATTTCAAATTTCTTATACTAAGCAAACCAGACTGTATAATAAAAAAATAAAAAAATATTGATGGATAAATATTGATGCACTTGTGTTTAATGAGTCTGCCAGATCCGAGGCAGTAGAGATGACCAGGGATGTTCTCTTGATAAGTGTGTAAATTTGACCATTTTCCTTGACACCCAAAGTAGTTTTTGGTGTCAGAGAAAAAAATTACATTATTTTCTTTAGGAATGTAGTGAAGTAAAAGTAAAAGTTGGCAAAAATATAAATCGTAAAGTAAAGTACAGAAAACCCCCAAAACGACTTAAGTAGTACTTCAAAGTATTTTTACTTATGTACTTTACACCACTGCATACAGTATTGACAGTGACACAATGATACCTGTCATTGTTCACACACACACCACGCACACACACACACACACACACACACACACACACACACACACACACACACACACACACACACACACACACACACACACACACACACACACACACACACACACACACACACACACACACATCAAGCCACCGACCCCGAGGGGAAACAGAGTGTTGCCTGCGAACAGTGCTAATGGCTTTGAGTGTGTGTCAGGGACAGGAGGCAGGCAGACTGAGCAGGCAGGCAGGTCACAGCAGTGGGCAGGGGGCAAGTGCATGGAAGAGAGGGGTCAAGGACGAATAAATCGCCCTTGCCGCTCGTTTTCAGATGACAAGCACGCTCTCTCTGCCAGAAGGAAACCATTAAAAATAATTTACACAAGCTTTATGTCTGCCGAGCTCTTTTTGATGCAGTGTTTCCCCTGGTGATTATGGGCTGCGGCGGTGCTTTAGCCATATGGCCGGCCGGGCATTGTGTATGTGTTTGTGTGTGTGTGGCCGGGCAGTGGGCCGTGAGGCTCACGAATACCTGGGTGGTTAATTAAGGAGCTGTTGCCAGGGCCACAGGAGGCAGGCCTTAGATCCTACCCACCCCCATATCATCCCCCTTTAACCCCACCCCTACCCATACCCAACCCCCACCTAGACTGAGACCTCACACTGTGACCTGCCTCTGCCTCAGCCACTGATATGGCCTCTCATCATCTTTCACAGCCTGTGCCTTGGTTTTGGCTCTACTCTCCAGCAACAGTCACTGTTGCTGACTATACCTTAGCCTCTGACTCGGTTTCAGCCTCTGACTGCCTGGGCTTCATCTCAACACAGTCACTGGGGACAGGGAGAGGCCACCGGTAATTATTTGAGATAACATCCCATTGCCGAGGTGGGATATGTGCATGAGAATATTTACAGTGCCTGTGTGTGTGTCTGCATGTGTGTGTGTGTGTGTGTGTGTGTGTGTGTGTGTGTGTGTGTGTGTGTGTGTGTGTGTGTGTGTGTGTGTGTGTGTGTGTGTGTGTGTGTGTGTGTGTGTGTGTGTGTGTGTGTGTGTGTGTGTGTGTGTGTGTAAGTCCCTGTTATAAAGGTCAACTTCTCCACTCTCACTGTACAGTGTCTATAATGCGTCTTTAAAATGGAGGACGACGGATCTCCATTTTCATAAATATCTCGTTCTGTATTCAAACATTTACTGTCGTCCGTTCTGGCCCGCCATTCCAATTTGAATAAACTATTCTTGGTTGTCAGAGAAGGCTTTGCTCACTTTGATTGACATTTAGTTTGTTTGCCACTTGCAAAGCAGCTGTACCCTCGAAAGAAAGAACAGGAAAACAGGCATGTCTGTAAACAGTATTTTCAAATTCTATATATTTTTCTCAATAAGCTTAGTGCATGAACAAATATATATATATATATATATACAGTTGAAGTCGGAAGTTTACATACACTTAGGTTGAAGTCATTAAAACTCGTTTTTCAACCAGCCCATAAATAACTTGTTAACAAACTATAGTTTTGGCAAGTCGGGTTAGGACATCTACTTTGTGCATGACACAAGTCATTTTTCCAACAATTGTTTACAGACAGATTATTTCACTTATAATTCACTGTATCACAATTCCAGTGGGTCAGAGGTTTACATACACTAAGTTGACTGTACCTTTAAACAGCTTGGAAAAATCCAGAAAATGATGTCATGGCTTTAGAAGCTTCTGATAGGCTAATTGACTTAATTTGAGTCAATTGGAGGTGTACCTGTGGATGTATTTCATGGCCTACCTTCAAACTCAGTGTCTCTTGGCATGACATCATGGGAAAATGGAAAGAACTCAGTCAAGAAAATTGTAGACCTCCACAAGTCTGATTCATCCTTGAGAGCAATTTCCAAACGCCTGAAGGTACCACGTTCATCTGTACAAACAATTGTACACAAGTTTAAAACCATAGGACTACGCAGCCATCATACCGCTCAGGAAGGAGATGTGTTCTCTCTCCTAGAGATGAGAGTACTTTGGTGCGAAAAGTGCAAATCAATCCCAGAACAACAGCAAAGGACCTTGTAAAGATGCTGGAGGAAACAGGTACAAAAGTATCTATATCCACAGTAAAACGAGTCCTATATCGACATAACCTGAAAGGCCGCTCAGCAAGGAAGAAGCCACTGCTCCAAAACCATCATAAAATGCCAGCCTGCGGTTTGCAACTGCACATGAGGACAAAGATCGTACTTTTTGGAGAAATGTCATCTGGTCTGATGAAACAAAAATAGAACTGATTGGCCATAATGACCATCGTTATGTTTGGAGGAAAAAGGAGTGGCTTGCAAGCCGAAGAACACCATCCCAACCGTGAAGCACGGGGGTGGCAGCATCATGTTTTGGGAGTGCTTTGCTGCAGGAGGGACTGGTACTCTTCACAACATAGATGGCATCATGAGGTAGGAAAATGATGTGGCTATATTGAAGCAACATCTCAAGACATCAGTCAGGAAGTTAAAGCTTGGTCGCAAATGGGTCTTCCAAATGGACAATGACCCCAGGCCTACTTCCAAAGTTGTGGCAATATGGCTTAAGAACAACAAAGTCAAGGTATTGGAGTGGCCATCACAAAGCCCTGACCTATAGAAAATCTGTGGGCAGAACTGAAAAAGCTTGTGTGAGCAAGGAGGCCTTACAACCCTGACTCAGTTACACCAGCTCTGTCAGGAGGAATGGGCCAAAATTCACCCAAATTATTGTGGGAAGCTTGTGGAAGGCTACCCAAACTTTTTGACACAAATTAAGCAATTTAAAGGCAATGCTACCAAATACTAATTGAGTGTATGTAAATTTCTGACCCACTGGGAATGTGATGAAAGAAAGTAAAGCTGGAATAAATCATTCTCTCTACTATTATTCTGACATTTCACATTCTTAAAATAAAGTAATGTTCCTAATTGACCTAAGACAGGGAATTGTTACTATGTTTAAATGTCAGGAATTGTGATACACTGAGTTTAAATGTATTTGGCTAAGGTGTATGTAAACTTCCGACTTCAACTGTGTGTATATATATACACACACACAACCACCAGTAAAAAGTTTGGACACACCTATTAATTTCTTTATTTGTACTATTTTCTCAAAACTATAAAATGACACATATGGAATAATGTAGCAACCAAAAAAGTGTTAAACAAATCAAAACATATTTAATATTTAAGATTCTTCAAAGTAGCCACCCTTTGCACACCCTCTTGGCATTATCTCAACAAGCTTCATGAGGTAGTTACCTGGAATGCATTTCAATTAACAGGTGTGCCTTGTTAAAAGTTAATTTGTGGAATTTCTTTCCTTCTTAATGTGTTTGAGCCAACCAGTTGTGTTGTGACAAGGTAGGGGTGGTATACAGAAGATAGCCCTGTTTTGTAAAAGACCAACTCCATATTTTGGCAAGAACAGCTTAAATAACCAAAGAGAAACAACAGTCCATTATTACTTTAAGACATGTCAGTCAATATGGAAGAACTTTGAAAGTTTATTCAAGTGCAGTCACAAAAACCATGAAGTGCTATGATGAAACTGGCTCTCATGAGGACCGCCACAGGAAAGGAAAAGCCAGAGTTACCTCTGCTGCAGAGGATAAATTCATTAGAGTTACCAGCCTCAGAAATTGCAGCCCAAATAAAAGTAATAGACACATCTCAACATCAACTATACAGAGGAGACTGCGTGAATCAGGCCTTCATTTCCACCTTCAAAGGTGGAAATCTGTCCTTTGGTCTGATGAGTCCAAATTTTAAGAATTTTGGTTCCATGCAGAGTAGGTGAATGGATTATCTCCACATGTGTGGTTCCCACCGTGAAGCACGGAGTAGGAGGTGTGATGGTGTGGGGGCGATTTGCTGGTGACACTGTCTGTGATTCATTTAGAATTCAAGGCACACTTAACCAGCATGGCTGGTATGCCATCCCATCCCTATGCTTTACCTGTCCGTTTAAAGGCTATCAAGGCACATCCACTGAACAGAATTGTAAAAGGAAATGTAACCAAAATCACAAATCTAGACATAATTATTGTAACGATTGAGTCCTCACATTGTTGACACTGAATCTGTTGTGATACCCAATCATTGGCCTTGAAAGAGCTCTTAACATCCTCTATCCACACATATTGGTATTCACATAACAGAAATATCTCTATTAATCTATGATCTATGACAGAATAGATTTAATACAGTTATAATAAGACATTTAATGAGGTGTTTTCTCCTGTTAAAATGTCATAATTTATGTAATGAATAAAAGATGATTGGTTCATCTGTCTGTTTCTGCTTGTGTTCTGAATCAGTGTCTACACTAACAATACCCTCATTGGCAGACAGACATTGTTTCAATAATCAGAGAGAATTGCTTCATGTTTTCCACTATAAACAATCATTAGGATGTTGTTTTGTTCATTCTCCTCGCCTCGCCTTGCCTTGCCTTGCCTTGCCTTGCCTTGCCTTCCCTCAGCCTTCCCTCAGCCTTCCCTCAGCCTAGCCTCGCCTCAGCCTGTCATTAATAAACAGTGGCTCCGCTCAAAATGTCCCTATTTGAAACAATCACTAATGATAGTCCAGAACGTCCTGCCTGTATAGCAACAATGCAGAACAACATACACAGGGTTTGTGTGTGTGTGTGTGTGTGTGTGTGTGTGTGTGTGTGTGTGTGTGTGTGTGTGTGTGTGTGTGTGTGTGTGTGTGTGTGTGTGTGTGTGTGTGTGTGTGTGTGTGTGTGTGTGTGTGTGTGTGTGTGTGTGTGTGTGTGTGTGTGTGTAAGGATATCCCTCTACAGACCCCCTGCTGACACCATCACCTCATTTCCATATTCCTTTATGGAAAATGTAAATGGATATATGATTATTTTTACACGGGCCAACCAGGAAATAAGATCCACCCCTAGACTTTGACAAAAGAAGAAAGAACGGCTACCGTACACATGATAAATGATTAATGCAGTCAAGGGAGGGGTGACATATTTTCAGAGTTCATGTCTCCTATGTGTTTCATGTGTTTTCTCTTCTTGTGGGATTCCATGAGGTCCCTAGTGTGTTTACTGTTGACAATGTCCCAATCCGGTCAAGCTAAACAGTTAAGATTCATACTTGTTTTTCTTGCTTTAAGATATACTGTATGTTGTGCTAACGTGGCAAATCCCTGTAGGTGGACAGCAATGATACATGTGTTGCTGTATAATTGGTCATTTTGGTTGCAGGCTCCCCTGGTCCACATTATAGTGGTAATGAATGTCTAGCTGCTGAATATGGTGATTGCTGTGCCTGGCATGTTGTGTGTGGCTGCGTGCTTGCCTGCCTGCCTGTGTACTTGGGTGTGTGTGTGGGGGGGGGGTGTATAAGTGTGTCTCCCGAGTCAGGGATTATTGTTGATAGATTATTTCTCCAGTTTCCTCGTTATCACTGGATCACAAAGACATGTGACCTGCACTTCATCACTTTATTCATCCCTCTGGGGAGAGAGGGAGGGATGGAGAGAGAGAGGGAGGGAGGGAGGGATGGAGAGATGGAAGGAGGGAGGGATGGAGAGATGGAGGGAGGGATGGAGAGAGAGATGGAGGGAGGGATGGAGAGAGAGATGGAGGAAGGGAAGGAGAGAGAGATGGAGGGAGGGATGGAGAGAGAGATGGAGGGAGAGATGGAGAGAGATGGAGGGAGGGAGGGATGGAGAGATGGAGGGAGGGATGGAGAGAGAGATGGAGGGAGGGATGGAGAGAGAGATGGAGGGAGGGATAGAGAGAGAGATGGAGGGAGGGATG